>NC_064810.1:85382716-85601394 GCF_023721935.1 Panthera uncia
CTCCAGGCTCCAGGCTCCAGGCTCCAGGCTCCAGGCTCCAGGCTCCAAGCAGTTGGCACAGAGCCTGATACGGCGCTCGAACTCACGAACGGTGAGATCATGACCTGAGCCAAAGTCAGACACTTAACTGACTGAGCCACCCAGGTGCCCCAGTGTTTTAGTATTCTTTGGGTAAATACCTAATAGTGGGATTACTGGATCATTTGGTAATTCTATTTTTAATTTTTTGAGGAACCTCCATGCTGTTTTCTACAGTGGCTGTACCAGTTTACATTCCCACCAACAGTACACAAGAGTTCCTTTTTCTCCACATCCTCTCCAATACTTGTTTCTTGTGTTTTTTATTTTAGCCATTCTGATAGGTATGAAATAATACCTCATTGTGATTTTGATTTGCATTCCCCTGATGATGAGTAATGTTGAGCATCTTTTCATGTGTCTGTTGGCCATCTGTGTGTGTGTTCTTTGGGGAAATGTCTGCTAATGCCTTCTGTTTATTTTATTTTTTTATTTTTTTATTTTTTAAAATTTTTTTTTCAACGTTTTTTTTTAATTTATTTTTGGGACAGAGAGAGACAGAGCATGAACGGGGGAGGGGCAGAGAGAGAGGGAGACACAGAATCAGAAACAGGCTCCAGGCTCCGAGCCATCAGCCCAGAGCCCGACGTGGGGCTCGAACTCACGGACCGCGAGATCGTGACCTGGCTGAAGTCGGACGCTCAACCGACTGCGCCACCCAGGCGCCCCCTGTTTATTTTTTAATTGGGTTATTTGTGGGGTTTTTTAGTGTTGAGTTATAGAAGTTCTTTATATATTTTGGATACTGATGTTTTATCAGATATGTTATTTGCAAACATCCTCTCCCATTAACTATGTTGTCTTTTTGTTTTCTTGATTATTTCCTTTGCGGTGTGGAAGCTTTTTATTTTGAGTAGTTCCCATAGTTTATTTTTGCTTTTGTTTCCTTTACCTCGGGAGATCTATCTAGAAAAATACTGTTAACAGCTGATATCAAAGAAATTGCTGCATATACCCTCTTCTAGGATTTTTATGGTTTTGGGTCTCTCATTTAGATCTTTAATACACTTTGAGTTTATTTTTGTGTATAGTGTAAGAAAGCAGTCCAGTTTCATTCTTTTGCATGTAGCAGTCCAGTTTTCCCGACACCATTTGTTGAAGGTTGAAGAGACTGTCTTTCCCACTGCATAGTCTTGCCTCGTTTGTCAAAGATTAATTGACCAGATAATGGTGGGTTTATTTTTGAGCTCTCTATTCTGTTTTGTTGATCTATGTGTCTCTTTTTGCATCAGTACCATACTCTCTTGATTACTACAGGTGTGTAATATAACTTGAAATCTGGGATTGTGATACCTCCAGTTTTGTTCTTCTTTTTCAAGATTGCTTTGGCTATTCAGGGTCTTCTGTGGTTTCATATGAATTTTAGGAGTGTTTATTCTGGTTCTGTGAAAAATGCTGGTGGTATTTTGATAGGGACTGCATTAAATCTATAGATTGCTTTGGGTAGTATGGCCATTTGAATAATATTTGTTCTCCAGTCCATGAGCATGGAATATCTTTTTGTTTGTATCATCTTCAGTTTCATTCATCAGCGTTTTAATTTTCAGAGTACAGATCTTTCACCTCCTTGGTTAAATTTATTCCTAGGTACCTTACTATTTTTGGTGCAGTTATAAATGGGATTGTTTTCTTAATTTCTCTTTCTGTTGCTTCATTATTAGTGTATAAAAATACAACAGATTTCTGTGGATTGATTTTGTATCCTGTGACCTTACCGAATTCATTTGTCAGTTCTAGTAGTTTTTTTGGTAGAGTCTTTAGCATTTTCTGTATATAGTATCAAGTCATCTGCAAATAGCAAAAGTTTTATTTTTTCCTTACCAATTTTGATGCCTTTTATTTCTTTTTGTTGTCTGATTGCTGTAGCTAGGACTTCCTCGTACTATGTTGAATATAAGTGATGAGAGTGGACATCCTTGTCTTGTTCCTGATCTTAGGGGAAAAGCTCTCAGTTTTTCACCATTGAGTATAATGTTAGCTATGGGTTTTTCATATATGGCCTTTTTTATGTTGAGATATAGTCCCTCTAAATCTACTTTGTTGAGGGTTTTTATCATGAATAGATGTTGTATTTTGTCAGATGCTTTTTCTGCATCTATTCAAATGATCATAGGGTTTTTTTCTTTTTTTCTTGTTGCTGTGATGTATCACATTGATTGATTTGTGATTTTTGAACCACCCTTGCATCCCAGGAATAAATCCTACTTGATTATGGTAAATTACTGTTTTTAATGTATTGTTGGATTTGTTTCACTAGTATTGTGTTGAGGATTTTTGCATTATGTTCTTTGGAGCTATTGGCCTGGAGTTTTGTAGTGTCTTTATCTAGTTTTGGTATCAGGGTACTGTTGGTCTCATAGAATGAATTTGGAAGCTTTCTTTCCTTTTCTATTGTTTGGAATAGTTTGAGAAGAAGAAGTATTAACTCTTTTATAAAAAGTGTTTGATAGAATTCTCCTGTGAAGCCATCCGGTCCTTTAGTTTCGTGTGTTGGGAATTTTTTGATTACTGCTTCAATTTCATTGCTGGTCATTGGTCTGTTCAAGTTATCTATTTCTTCCTGATTCTGTTTTGGGAGGTTATATGTTTCTAGGAATTCATTTTTTCTAGGTTGTCAAATTTGTTGGCATATAATTTTTCATAATATTCTCTTATAATCCTTGTTATTTCTATGTTGTCAGTTATTTCTCCTCTTTCTGATTTTGAGTTATTTCTCTCTCTCTTTTTTTTAATGAGCCTGGCTAAAGGTTTATTAATTTTATTGATCTTTTCAAAGAACCAGCTCCTAGTTTCATTGAGCTGTTCTATTGTTTTTGTTTCTGTTTCATTGATCTCTGCTCTAATCTTTATTCCTTCCTTCTTCCTACTGGCTTTGGGTTGTTTGTTGTTCTTTTTCTAACTCCTTTAGGTGTAAGGTTAGGTTGTTTATTTGAGATTTTTCTTGCTTATTAATATAGGCCTGTATTGCTATTAATTCCCCTCTTAGAACTATTTTTGCTGCATCCCAGTGATTTCAGAGTGTTGTGTCTTCATTTTCATTTGTCTCCGTGTATTTTATAATTTCCTTTTTGATTTCTTGGTTGACCCATTCATTGTGTTCATTGGATTTTTTTGTCCCCATTCACTGTTTTTTTAAAAAAAATTTTTTTTAATGTTTATTTATTTTTGAGAGAGAGACAGCCCGAGCAGAGGAGGGGCAGAGAGAGAGGGAGACACAGAATCCAAAGCAGGCTCCAGGCTCTGAGCTGTCAGCATAGAGCCTGATGCGGGGCTTGAATCCACGAACTTGCTAGATCATGACCTGAGCCGAAGTCAGACGCTTAACCGACTGATCCAACCAAGCGCCCCGTCGATGCCATATTCATTGTTTAGTAGCATGTTATTTAACCTCCATGTATTTGCGTTTTTTCCAGATTTTTCTTGTAGTTGATTTCTGGTTTCATAGCATTGTGGTCAGAAAAGATGCATAGTATGACTTTGAATTTTTTGAATTTGTTAAGACTTCTTTTGTGCCCTAACATGTGATCTACTCTGGAGAATGCTCTTTTCTACACTTGAAAAGACTGTGTATTCTGCTTTTTTAGGATGGAATATCTTTTAGATCCATCTGGTTCCGTGTGTCATTCAGAGCCACTGTTTCCTTGTTGATTTTCTGTTTAGATAGATGATCTATCCATTGATATAAGTGGGGTATTAAAGTCCCCTGCTATTATTGTATTTACTGTTGATTATTTCCTTTATGTTTGTTATTAGCTGCTTTAGGTTTTTAGGTGCATAAATACAATTGTCACGTATTCTTGTTGGATTTTTCCCTTTATGATTATATAGCATCCTTCCTTGTCTCTTGTTACAGTCTTTGTTTTAAAATCCATTTTGTCCATTGTAAGTATTGCTACCCGAGGTTTCCTTTCATTTCTATTTGCATGATAAATGCTTTTCCATCCCTCTACTTTGAATCTGCATGTGTGTTTAGGTCGGAAATGAGTCTTGTGTAGGCAGCATATAGATGGATCTTGCTTTTTTTATCCATTCCATCACCTTATGTCTTTTGATTTGGTGTTTAGTCCATTTACATTCAAAGTAGTTATTGATAGGCATGTAACCATTTTGTTATTGTTTTATGATTATTTTTGTCCTTCTCTGTTCCTTCTCTTGCTCTCTTACAGTTTGCTGGCTTTCTTTAGGGATATACTTGGATTCCTTTCTCATTATTTTTTATATATCTATTGCCAGTTTTTGATTTGTGGTTACTATAAGGTTTATATATAACATTTTGTGCATATAGCAGTCTGTATTAAGTTAATGGTCGCTTGAGTTTGGAACCCATCCTAAAATCACTAAATTTTTACTCCTCTCTCCCCCACATTTTAGGTATATAGTGTCCTACTTTACATCCTTTTATTTTGTAAAATCCTTGATTGATTTTTATAGATATACTTAATTTTATTGCTCTTTGCTTCCTACTTTCCTTTGGTCCTTTCTACTCAGAGTTCTCTTTAACATTTCTTATAAAGCTGGTTTAGTGATGAATTCCTTTAGCTTTTGTCTGGGAAACTCTTTATCTCTCCTGTTATTCTGAGTGGTAGCCTTCCTGAATGTTAGAGTATCTTTGTTGCAGGTTTTTTTCTTTCAGCACTTAATATATATCATGCCACTCCCTTTTGGCCTAGAAAGTTTCTGTTGAGAATCAACTGATAGCCTTAGGGGATTCCCCTTGTATGTAACAGTTTTCTTTTGCTACTTTTAAAATTGTTCACTACTTTTTGCCCTTTGAATTACTAAGTGTCTTGGTGTGGCCTTCCTTGGGTTGATTTTGTTGGGAGCGCTCTGTGCCTCCTGGATTTCTATTTCCTTTCTCAGATTCAGAAAGTTTTCAGCTATTATTTCTTCACAAAACTCTTCTGCCCCCTTTTCTCTCTCTTCCCCTTCTGGGATCTCTATAATGCTAATGTTATTATGTTTGATGGTGTTGCTGAGTTCTCTAAGCCTATTTAAAAAAATTTTTTTTAATTATTTTTTTTCTCTCTCCCATTCAGCAAGATTGCTTTCCATTACTCTGCACCCCAGGTTGTTGATCCATACTTCTGCTTCCTCTAGTCTAGCATTTATTCTATTTAATGTATTTTTTATGTATTTTTTTAAGTTTATTTATTTATTTTTAGGGAGAGAGATTGAGAGTGCGCGCGTGCGAGTGGGGGATTGGCAGAGAGAAAGTGGGAGAGAGAGAGAATCCCAAGAAGACTCTGCACTGTCAGTGCAGAGCCCAACGTGGGGCTCAAACTCAAAGACCCGAGCTGAGATCAAGAGTTGGATGCTTAACCAACTGAGCCATCCAGGCACCCCTGTTTAGTGTATTTTTAATGTAAGTTATTGAGTTACATTTTCTGTCTCTTTGTTGAGGGTCTCACCAAGGTCCTCCACTCTTTTCTCAAGTCCAGGAAGTATCTTTATGACTATTAGTTTAAATTCTTTGTCACGAATATTGCTTATTTCCATTCCGTTTAGGTCTCTTGCTGTGATTTTGTCCTGTTCTTTCACTTGGGACATATTCCTCTGTCTCCTCATTTTGTCTAACTCTTTTCATCTGTTTCTGTGTGCTAGGAAAGTCAGCTATCTCTCCTGCTCTTGAAAGTAGTGGTCTTATGAAGAAGAGTTCCTAAAGTGCCCTGCACTTCACCCGAACCTGGTGCTTCAGGGGTGTTTCCTATGACTGTGGCATGCACCTTACTCTTGCGGCTGAAGTGTATCTGCCTTGTCAGTCATTTACAACGGTTCTCTGCATGTTGCAGCCAGAGTTTTGTTCCTGTGTTGTTAGTGGGCCTGTCTGGGGTAACCTTAGCTTGAGTTGGGTCAGACTAGGTGTTTGCCAGAGCTGCAGTTGCACTGAACTGTAGGGTATTCTCTGTGTTGTCCTCTAAGAAGCTTTCATTGTTGGACAAGGCCTGCAGTCACACCAGATGTCTGCCCCCAGTCTGCTGCTGGGACCACAGTGGAACTAGCGTGTGCGGTTATCTTCCTCTTTCCCCAGGACAGGAATCAATTTGGGGTGATGCTAACCCATCAGGGCTGCTTGCACACTGCCAGGCTTGTGGTGTCACTTTGGATGGACGCCTACTGAGAGAGAGTTGGAGGGAGCAAGTCCACAGAGGAACACAGGGGCAGGTGCACAGTGATAGCAGGGTTTGCTCAGGTCTGCTATAGGAAGAAGCTGGGTTGGAAGGGGTAGATCTGCAAAAGTGGTTGGGGGCCAGGCACACTGTTAGTGAGCTAGGTAGAGACTGTTTGCACTGCATTGGTTCCCACGGGTGTCTGTATCTAGCCTGGAGAGTGGGGGAAGGAGATGGTGCCCACCAATTCCTTTGTTCCTGGAGAAGTCTCCCTAAGACTTGCCCCTCCAGCATAGGCCCCAAAATTAGCAAACAAATCTCCTTGTACACCCCAGGCGTCTTTCAAACTGGTGCTCTGTGCTGAATCTCAGCGGGGCTATTTGTTGTCTTGTCTCTTTAAGGATGGGGACTCAGTTTCCTCTTGGCCTTCTACTCTCCCTGACCCAAGCCTGCTGATTTTTAAAGTTCTAAGTGTTAAACCCCCGTGACAACAAGAACTCAAGAAATTAAGCCCCTCTGGTTTTCAAAGGGAGAATTATGGGATGGGAATTTTATGTCATGGGAATCTATCTTCCCAGTGCTGGTCCTGCATGCCTGGGGTGCCTGGGGTGGGGTCTGCTCCTCTCTCCCCTCTTCTGTGCCCACCCTGTCCCTCTTACAGACGGTCCTGTGTTTGTTTGCCTCTCTACTATGTCTCCATCCTTCCTACCCTCTTCGGTGTGGCCTCTTCTCTACATTTAGCTGTGAAAAAGTCTTATTATGCCAATCTTTGGGTCATTTTCTGGGTTACTTACATTGAGGTGGGTGTTATCTAGGTGTGTCCATGGGATGAGGTGAGCCTAGGATCCTCCTACTCTGCCATCTTCCATGTGTCTGGGTGCATCATTTTTACAGAAGTTTAACAAGAAACAAAGTATAAGAATTTTAAGTAATTATATAAAACACAAGAAGTAAAATAATTCAAAATTGTTTTATGGTTCTAAATAAGACCCTAGTTCTGAAAGTAGTCAGCTGAAGATATTTATTGGCACTTACTCCAACTTATAGGAGGAAGTTCTCCATACAGAGGCAAACTCCATCCCAGAGTCATGTATGCCTCCTGCAAGTCCCCACTTAAAAGTGGCCATGAAAGCAAAATAGGGGACTCTGCAAGAGCTCATTGGAAGAATTGATCAAGTGCATTTTGGAAGATACAGTGCAGGTATACACATGGATCAATAGTTAATGAACTTTTGCAAAAAATAGCAAAACTTCAGAGATGTATTAAAACAGTATTATCTCAAAAGAACTATTTGAAAATAGACATTATCCAGGGGTGCCTGGGTGGCTTAGTTGGATAAGCATCTGACTTCAGCTCAGGTCATGATCTCGCGGTTCGTGGGTTCGAGCCCCATGTCGGGCTCTGTGCTGGCAGCTCAGAGCCTGGATCCTGCTTCCAATTCTGTGTATCCCTCTCTGTATCTCTGCCCCTCTCCCGCTCGTACTCTGTCCCTCTCTGTCTCTCTCAAAAATAAAGAAATGTTAAAACAAAAAAAGAAAAGAAAATAGACATTATCCAGTGATACAACCTATAAGGTTACATATTCAGAGACTGTGAATTTGGGTAAGAATCCAGAATCAGATAATAGGTTAGATGAAAGACTTTTGGAATTCTGAACCTTCTAACCCTTCAGAAAAAGCAAGTGAAAAAGTATTTCATCACAAGATCATGATGAAGCTGTTTCTGAAAGCCCATAATGAAAAAAGATGTTGCCCCCTTTCGCCAGCATTTGGGAAATGCACATAAGGGTGTTTTCTTTCCACTTTCAGCTAAAGAGTTGGGAGAAGCAAACAGGAAAAGTTATGCAGGCCTGGTCTGGACATGTTGATAAAGCTGTCTTGTCATTTCTGCTTCAATTCCAGGAAATCTTTACTTTCAGGTCCCTAGATGGTGTGCAGGTCCAGTCAGGGTTTAGTGCTTTCTTTAGATGTGTCATGTGAATCCAGGATTCTATTCCTTGGAGTTTGGCGGCACGAGGGTTAGTTAGCAGTTTCTCATGCAGGTATGTACCTTCCCAGCAAGGTTGAAGAGAGTAGTTTTGGAGTTTGGAGAGTAGTTTTAGTCTTTTTCAGTAGACGAAATCTCCAGGTTGCAAAGTGTGATGCTTAAGGTTGCCATCTCCAGGGAGTGCACTGTGAAAAGATGGCTCTAACAAAGCATAGTTAGTTTTAATGGAAGTAATTGGGCCTTTACAATATTGATGTCTGTCTTCCTTCTGTCAGCTCTGGGTCACAGGAGGCAGGGGCCAACTACAATGGATGTTCTGCGACTATCTCATGGGATGAAAGCTTATGAATTTCAAAGGGGGTAGATTTGAGATTTAGAAAGACTAATAGCAGTGCCTTTGGCCAGGGTATTTGGAGGGTCTCTACAAATTTTGCCCAATTGAGTCTTAATAGTGCTGTTAGTACATTCAACAACCCCAAGGTTTGAGGACGATATGCACAATAAAAGTGTTATAAAACCGGCCAAACAGCACAGACTGGTTGAAGCACCTAATCAGTAAAGTGCATTCACCAATCATTGTGGAGTTCAAGAGGGTTTCCCCAGGTAGGGATAATCTTTTTCTAACAGAATTTTAGCCACAGAAGAAGCATTAACCTATCTACAAGAGAAAGCTTTGGTGAGTGAGAAAACATACAAACCATGACTAAAACATATATACATCCATGAAACGGGGGAACTGTATGAAATTCATTTGTGTGAACAGGTTTCTTTGTATTGTATTTTGGTGGGACAAGGGAGGTAGGCACTTTTGTTACCTTATTAACATTTCCCCACCAATATTGGTTCATGAATGCTATCATGTGAGTAGATACTGTTTATGCATATACAGTGGTAATTGGGAATTTTAGATTTTCTGGTAGGGCAGGATTGTTACTTGATCCAAACCAAAGTTCTCTCTTTCTTATGGAACAATTAATTAGATTTCCAATATTGTTATTCCCTCTCTGGGGCAATTGTTGGGTATTTCTGATCATTTTTTTTCCAAATTACTATTTGGGAGAACATCCCTTTGGACCATGACAGAGGTTTGGCTCCTGGTTTCCTTGAGAGCAGCGTTTTAGGCAGAAATATCAGTGAGGTGGTTTCCTTTGGCGTCCAGGAAGTTAAGTCTGGAATCCCCTGAAATATTAATAATAGCCAGAGCTTTATATGTAAGTGATTAATCATTAAATTCTACTCTTCTTTCTATTTTGTTTAAAAAAAATTTTTTTGGAGGCGCCTGGGTGGCTTGGTCAGTTAAGCGTTCGACTTCAGCTCAGGTCATGATCTCACGGTCCGTGAGTTCGAGCCCCACGTCAGGCTCTGTGCTGACAGCTCAGAGCCTGGAGCCTGTTTCAAATTCTGTGTCTCCCTCTCTCTCTCTGCCCCTCCCCTGTTCATGCTCTGTCTCTCACTGTCTCAAAAATAAATAAACGTTAAAAAAAAAAGTTTTTTTTTTTAATTTTTTTAACGTTTATTTATTTTTGAGAGAGAGAGACAGAGCACGAAGAGGAGAGGGAGACACAGAATCCAAAGCAGGCTCCAGGCTCTGAGCTGTCAGCATAGAGCCCGATGCAGGGCTTGAACTCACAAATTCAAAGTCGGTCACTTAACCGACTGAGCCACCGGGGGGCCCTACTAAATTCTACTCTTGAAACCAAAAAAAAATAATAATAGCCAGAACAGCCAGTAAAAGTATGGCATATTGGGACGCCTGGGTGGCTCAGTTGGTTAAGTGTCTGACTTCAGCTCAGGTCATGATCTCACGGTTCGTGGGTTCAAGGCCATGTCAGGCTCTATGCCAATAGCTCAGAGCCTGGAGCCTGCTTCAGATTCTGTGTCTCCTCCTTTCTCTGCACCTCCCATGCTCATGCTGTCTCTCTCTCTCAGTAATAAATAAACGTTAAAAAAATTTTTTTAAGTATGACATCTAGTAAATTTTGGACATAGGAGTCATTTTTAATTTTATCCCCATTAGATGTAAGGAAACCTTGTTTCCATAATATTCCAAACTCATCAGCTACTCTAAAGGCATACCAGCCATTGGCATAAATATTTGTGGTTTTGTCCTTGGCCACAATACAAGGATAGTAAAGGGGATCCCATTACTATTTCGTTAGTGGCCTTAACTAAAAGGGTGGTGGCAGGAATGGCTCTGAGACAAGGGGGACTCCTGTGCCCCAGGGTGTAGTTGGTAGGTATAATGCCCTGTGTGTTGATGATGGTCCCCATGTTTTTGGGTGAGTACTCCCCCAAGAGCATTCCCTTCCCTCTTATCTAAGAGGAAAAAGGAAAGTTGATAATTAGCATTCCAGAGGGCAGGAGGCATTTATTAGGCTCTTCTTTAAAGTTCCCAAAGGCTATGTCTTCCCATCCTTTCCAAACAATAAGGTCAAGCTTGTCATTTTTTAGTAAAGCATATATAGAGTTAGAGCAGTAAGAAGTTTGGAATCTCATTTTCAACAGTAGCAAATAAGTCCAAGAAAACCTCTTAACTGGCACTTAGTTGTAGGTTTGGGGAAGTTCAGGATGTCTTGAAGTCTACCTGAATCCAAATGTCCTTGTTCCAAGATCAGGTGCCCTAAGTATCAAACCTGAGTTTGAGCAAACTGCAATTTTTCTTTGGAGAGTTTATGTCCCTAAAGCCAAAACTTGTAACAGGTAGATGCTGTTTTCCTGTGAAGAGTTTTGAGAAGGGAAGCAAGGAGGCAAATAATCTACATATTTTAATAAAGTAGAGCCTCCAGAAAACTCTGTCATCCACATCAGTTTTTAAGGTTTCTAAAAGTAAGGACTTTCTAGTCCTGGAGCATTATTGTCCAGGTGTATTTTCCATTCTTCCCAAGTGCAAGTTTGGCTATCCTCATCAACTGAAATACTAAAATATGCACTGCATAGATCAGTTGTGGTGAAAATTTTGCTTTCAGTAGGATTGGGTGTCAGTAACATGGGGGGAGGGGTTAGGAACAAGATGCCAAAGGATAACAATGTTATTTATTACTTGGAGGTCCTGGACAAACCTCCATCCTCAGCCATTGGGTTTTCTTATAGGTAAAATTAGAGGTATTACAGGGACTAGTGTAATCTTTTATTATGGGCTTGATGCCTTGCAAGGTTCTTTATAAGATATTCATTAATTCTGGGGACAGGTTTTGAGGGATCTGTTTGAATCTTGATGGGAGATGTACTGTGGATTCTACCAATATCAGTTGGAGACCTTGCCCCTAAAGAGAACGGTAACTGATCCAATAGGGACAAATGATCAGTGTTCCCGGACTCCAGCTATAGTGCTGTCAGAGATGGAGAAAAAAAGATGTCAAAGGGCTATTTTTTAAATTATTTTTTTTTTATTTATTTTTTTTTAGCGAGAGAGAGTGCAGTGAGCGAGGGGCAGAGAGAGGGAGAGAGAAGGGGGTTCAAGGGTTCAACCGAAGCAGGGCTCGTGTTTTTACCCAAAGCAGGGCTTGAGCTCACCCAGTGTAGGGCGCAAACGCACGAACCGTGAAATCATGGCCTGAGCCAAAGTCAGATGCTTAACCTACTGAGCCACCCAGGCACCCCATTTTTTTTTTTTTAATTTTTTTTTTCAACGTTTTTTATTTATTTTTGGGACAGAGAGAGACAGAGCATGAACGGGGGAGGGGCAGAGAGAGAGAAGGAGACACAGAATCGGAAACAGGCTCCAGGCTCCGAGCCATCAGCCCAGAGCCTGACGCGGGGCTCGAACTCACGGACCGCGAGATCGTGACCTGGCTGAAGTCGGACGCTTAACCGACTGCGCCCCCCAGGCGCCCCCCAGGCACCCCATTTAATTTATCTGATTGGCTATTTTCATTACTGCTGTCAAATTCTAGAATTATTTCCCCATTTTGGAAGAAAGGAATTCTGGTATGGTATTTTTCTGAGAGATCTTCACCCAATAGGGGCAGAGGAACTGAGGAGAAAGAGTTCTGTCTCTCAAAGTGCCTAGACAAAAGAGAAGAAGTTCAGAGGCAGGAACCTGTTGAGGTCTGTTAAAGACCCCTGGTATTTGAACTGTTTTATTAGTACTCTGAGACAGAGGCTTCTTTATAGCAGTGGGAGATGGGATACACTTAACACTGTAGCTCTCATGTCAGTAGAGACAGAGTGAGATTCATTCCCAATCTGGACAGTGATTTCTCTGAGCTGATAGGGTTTGTTTGGAGTGTACTGTTTTTAAAATTGGGAAATTTAACACAAAAATAAGGATTTCTGGTTCCTCTTAAATAATCAGAAGTGTAATCTGGCAACACTGGACCTGCCTTCCTGCATTGTAGCAACTGGCTGCTGTATAGCAACTACCCCATCTAAATGGAGCCATACAGACCACTTTTTACCCATCTGTTCCTTCAGTGAGCCCACTTCACTTACAATTGTTTATCTGTCTAGGCAATGTAGTAGACATTTAAAGTTGTATTCCCTGATTTAAAGGTTATTTATCTTTCATGGCAGATTAAATAATTGTAAAATACTTATTAAAACCATTAATATTATTGGTTTACTCATGTGACAAAATAAGAAATATGTATTTGGTCTTTGTCTCCAATTCCTTGACACATAGCTCCTAAATCTCTTGGAATTTCCCAAGAGGAGTGTCTTTTGTTCTAATTCAGCAACTTCTAGTGGGTCCTTTGGTAGCTTCAGGACAGAGGCTAGTTGCCACAAAGACTTGAGGCATGATTGGAGGGTGGGGCTTTCAGCCTCATCACCACCCTCACCTCTGGTGAGAGGAGATGGACTGGGATTGACTTTAACCAGAATCATGATTTAGTCAATTGTGCTTATGTATGAAACCTCCATAAAAATCCCTGAATAACTGGGTTTGAAGAGCTTCTAAGTTGGTGAACACATGGAGGTGCTGTTAGGGTAACATACCCTGAAAAGGCAGGGACGCTATTCACCCCTTCCACACACCACGCCGTATGCATCTCTTCTGTTTGGCTGCTTCTGAATTGTATCCTTTATAATAAACCAGTTCTATTAAATTATCAAACCAGAGGAGGAGGGGTCATTGGAAACCGAATTTATAGTTGTTAGTCAGATGTATGCGGGCTTTGAAACTTGCTATTGGCATGTGAAGTGGGGGGACAGTTTTGTGGGACTGTACCCTTCAATCTGTAATCTGGCACCACAGGTACTCAGTGTCAGAGTGCTGGAGAAGTGGTGTTGAAAAGTCAGCGTGTATTTGGCATCAGGATGGAAAAAAAACCTTTCATTTGGTGTCAGAAGTGTTATGTGTAGAACAGCACAGATTCATTGTAGAAAAATTAGTTGTATGAAAGCACTGTTACCGTGGGTTACTGGTGAAGGGATAGGTAGGGCTGTTCAGTATTCATCTTGGCTAAAACCTGTTTATCTTCTGATTTTATCTCCTTCCCCAAAATTGTCTTCCTCCATTAACTAAAAATACCCCAGTGCTTTTGTGTCATTTTCAGTGCCCTTGACATTTATTTCCTTTCCTTTCTTCCAGCTCTAATTCTCAAACATTTATTCACAAAACTTACCCCACTTTACCTTTGCCACTTTAGTACCTTTGGTTATGTTTGCTTTGGTTTCCTTTCCAGCCTAACAAAACCCATCTTTCTGAAGCTTGCTTTGATCATCCTGGCTAGAAGAGATGTTCTCACCTCTCCCACATAAATCTTCCCTCTCTCGTCTGTACCACTCAGTACACCACATCACACTACATTTTCTGAGGCAGCCTAGTGAAGTAGAAATAAAAAGAATATTGCACACAGGGAGTCCAGATTATGAATCTTGAATTAGTTATGTGCCCCAGAATACCTTACTTCTGTCACCCTTACTTTCTTCTTTTACAAAGTAGAGGGGCACTTGAGTAGCTCAGTTGGTTGAATGTTCAGCTCTTGATTTTGGCTCAGGTCATGATGTCATGGTCATGGGATAGAGCCCCAAATCTGTCTCTGTGCTGAGCATGGAGCCTGCTTAAGATTCTCTCTCTTCCTCTCCCTCTGCCCTTCTCTCCAACCGCCTCTCTAAAATTAAAAAAAAAAAAAAAAAAAGTGGAAATAGTACCAACTCCAAAGGGTTGATGTGAGAATTAGATGAGGTAATATATATAAAGCGCTTATTAGCACATTGCGTGGCATGTAATAGGCAGTAAGTGAATGTTACCGTCTATCTTCTCTCTCTACTTGGAGTGTAGGGATTATTTTTTATATTTTATGTAACTCTCTTGGCACTTAATACAGTATGTGGCACATGGAAAACTTACTGAACAAATGAGTAAGAATTCATACAGCTCTGTTTAAACGATAATTCTTTGTAATGATCTGTATATTCAGATTTCTAAAGGATTTTTGAGTACAGATCATTAGTTTTGGTGTCAAAAACTATAGCCTTAATGTAATCATAGAATAACATCACAAGCTTTGTGTTCTTTGACACAGGTATGTCCTACTGAAAGAAAGAAACATGCTCTTAACTTTAGAGCAGGAGGCCAAGCGGCAGAGGTTGCCAATGCCAAGTCCGGAGCGGTTAGAAAAGGTAACATTTGTGGAGGCTAGAGACTATTGTGTGGGATAAAGGCCAAAACATGTAAGTCTATGGTTCCTGTATTTCTTGGCAAGTAGATTTCTTTTTTAAAGTTTCTGCTTGATGTTTAGTAAATGTACAGAGTTGGGCGACATCACTATTGTAGAATATCTCCATCACTCCAAAATGAAGTGTCATGCCAATCTGTAGTCCCTCCCCATTCCCATCTGCAACCCTCAACAGATGTGTGGACATGGGCTTTTATTTCTCTTGGGTACATAGATAGGAGTGAAATTGCTGGGTCATATGGTAAATCTATGTTTAACATTTTGGGAAACAGCCCAACTGTTCTTTAAAGTAGCTGCACCATTTTAAATTGCTGGTTTCAGTTTAGCCACTGCCCTACCAACCAGGTCAAAGTTTTGAGTGCATTTTTTTTTTTTTTATTGTAGTAAAAAACACATAACATAAAACTTACCTTCTTAAATCATTTTTAACAGTATAGTTTAGTAGTATTAAGTACATTCACATTGTTGTGAAAAGGTCAACTATTGTTCAAATTAGGTTTTCTTCATCATTAAAAAAAAAATCCCCTTAGGTTCATGATTTCCACTCCTACAGGTAATTATTTGTATATGTTTCCTGTTTATCCAGCAGAATTTTTTTCTGCGTGTAGAAGTGTGCCTAATTATTTTTATTTACATAATAAAATTATTACATAATTATTTAATACATAATTTATCTAATTTGGTTATAAACTCTCCTGACATTTGTACTTTCACTTACCTAGTATATCCTGGGTACTTTTCCCTTTCAGTATATGTAGATCTGCCTTTTCTTTTTCAAGGCTGTACACATTTTTTTTTTTTAATGTTTGTTTATTTATTTTGAGAGAGACAGTGCATGCGAGTGTGGGGGGAGGGGCACAGGGAGAGTATGAGAATCCCAAGCAAGCCAGACGTGGAGCTCACGACCATGAGATGAGACCATGACTTGAGCCGAAATCAAGAGTCGGACACTTAACCAACTGAGCCACCCGGGCATCCCAATGGCTGTAAATGTTTAAGCTATTTCTTCCATGTAGAAGTTTTGTGTTTTATTTAGTTGAATTTCTCAAGGTTTTTTGCCTGGATTGCTTACGAGGTTAATTCTTTGTTGATGTTTCTGTGCCATCGTAAATAGAACTCAGCTTTTTGCCTAACCTCAGCTGCTTCACGTTCGTTCGTTTCCCCACGCTACTCACAGCCGTTATTGCCACACTGCCTCTGAGAGGGGCGGACCTAATATCCCTGCAGAGAGTCAAAGAATGTAGGGAGTAAAGTTTTAGTATTTAGCCTCACTAGGAAGAAGTTATTCTGACTTAATGAAAATTGAATTCCATAGCATATTTATTTTTATTTGAAACTTTATTTTGACACAACATGAGATTGACAGAAAAGTTAAGAGAATAGTACAAAAGTGCCTTTCACCCAGTTTCCCTAAGTGAATATTTTACCGATTTGCTTTATCCTTCTCTGCCTCCTTCTCTAAATAACACATTTTTTCTTCAGAAGTTTAAGAGTCAGTTATATACATCCATAAATAAGTATATGTTGTGAAAAAACAAGGATATTTCCTTACATAACCACTGTACAACTTTCAAAATCAGGAAATTGATATAATACTATTATCTAATCTGCAGATCTATTTCATCAGTTATCCGGACATTGTCCTCTAATGTATAGCAAAATAAAATTCTGGATCATTTTCCAGTTGTTATCTCGTTAGTCTTCTTTAATCTGGATACTCAGTCTTTCTTTGTGTGTCAGAACATTGATTTTTTTGAAGAGTGTAGGCCAATTTGGGTTTGTTTAATGTTTCTCATTATAATCATGATGATTGGCGGAAGTATCATAGAAGTGATACAGTTTTCTTCACAGTACTTAATATTAGGAGGCACAGGATGTGGATTTGTTTTGTTACCTGTGTTCACATCAATAATTTTTTAGTGTGGGGTGCCTGGGTGGCTCAGTTGGTTAAGAATCCGACTTTGGGGGCGCCTGGGTGGCTCAGTCGGTTAAGCGGCCGACTTCGGCTCAGGTCATGATCTCACGGTCCGTGAGTTCGAGCCCCGCATCGGGCTCTGTGCTGACAGCTCAGAGTCTGGAGCCCGTTTCAGATTCTGTGTCTCCCTCTCTCTCTGACCCTCCCCTGCTCATGCTCTGTCTCTCTCTGTCTCAAAAATAAATAAATGTTAAAAAAAAAATAAAAAAAAAAAATCCGACTTTGGCTCAAGTCATGATCTCGTGGTTTGTGAGTTTGAGCCCCATGTCAGGCTCTGTGCTGACAGCTCAGAGCCTGGAGCCTGCTTCAGATTCTGTGTCTCCCCCTCTCTGTGCCCTTCCCATGCTCACGCTCTGTCTCTTTCTGTCTCAATAATAAATAAACATTAAAAAATTTTTTGTTTAAATAAAAATAATTTTTTAGTGTGATGTCTGCCAGGTTTCTCCACGGTGTATATAGTTACTAATTTTTCTTTGTATTGAGATCATATATAAACATCCTGTAATTTCTCAAACTTGCACTCACTGGGTTTAACATCTATTGATTAGTTATTACTACAATGTTTGCTAAATGGGCATTTTTTTCATCCCATGATTCATTCTACATTTATTGGTTAGCTTTATGTAAGGAATGGCTTTCCCTTCACTTTCTTCTATCCTATCGCCGTGGACTCAGGGATTTCTGTTTTATTCAGTGAGTTATAATTCTTGAATACCTTCATCCCAGATTTAAGGACCAGTGTGGATTCCTTCAGGCTCGCCCCTGTGTTCTCATCACTTTTATGAGGCATAGCAAGTTGTTCTGGATTAATTTTGTACGTTTCCTGCCCCATCCCTGGAATCAGCCATTTTACAGAGGAATACCCTGATTCCTTTTAATGACGAATGATGTATTTAGAAACTAAGACCTGATGATTGCCACATAACATTTATAAGGCATTGAGATTTTATTTTCAGGATATTTGCTAATTCTGCTATTAAGGAAAGTTATGTATAGCGCATTGTTTATTTGTTGAATAAGCTTTTGTTAGAATGGTGCTGTTGTAAGACTTTTAAACTTCAGTAATAGATTACCCCATCTCCCTGCTATAAAAAAATACATTTCAGAAGTGAGCTTCATCCCCATAGGTCATATATATTGCACTTTCTGGATTAGTAAATTCCAAAAATAATGAAAGCTTTCTCCAGATAAACTGAACGTGATCGTAATTTTTTTTTTCAGTTTTTTTTTATGTTTATTTATTTATTTATTTTTTGATAGAGACAGACAGACAGACAGAACATGAGCAGGGTAGGGCAGACAGAGAGGGAGACAGAGAATTCAAAGCAGGCTCCAGGATCCGAGCTGTCAGCACAGAGCCCAACGTGGGGCTTCAACTCACAGACTGCAAGATCATAACCTGAGCCAAAGTCAGATGCTTAACCAACTGAGCCACCCAGGCGCCCCAATCATGATTTTTTTTTTAAGCCTCAAATGTATGGATCTTCTCAGTTTTGTGACATACTACTAAGGAAAATTTATCAAGAAAAAAAATTAAAAAGAATCCTTCTCAAGATATAAATTGAAGGTGTGGAAGTGTGTAAGGACATTCTTGGCTCTGGAAGAGTTAAGCTGAAAGGAAAGAAAGGTCTCCAAGGTTGGCTTGTTTTGAATAAAGTGTATCTAATTGATATTTCTGATTTTCCTTCTCATCTGGAGGCATGAGCATGAGTAATCGGGTATGATTTCCGTTAGGAGCCCCAGCAGCAACCTTGCATGGGCAAACCCTAATGTAGTCCGTGAACAGCCAGGCTCACTAGGTTCCTAAGGGCTACACGGCCCTTCACTCTTCTAAGTTTGTCTGTCTTCCAAATAGGATTCACCATTCTCACCCATCTTTTATTTCTCAGGGGTTTTGTAGAAATTCATTCAGTTAAGAGGAGGTACGTGTGGATTCAGCTGCTCAGTGTGGCTTTGATTGAAGTAGGGGAGAGCAGATACATAGAATGTGAGCTGCGTATACAGGTTATGAGGTAGTCTATCTAAATTTGTGGCTTTCACATCTCTTTTGGATGCTGCAGCTACCTGGAAGTTTACCTTTATAATCTAATCTGCCACCCTGTTTTTGAGGGCTCTTAAAAGAAACAAATGTGTGTATACAGTATTTCTATTTGTCATGATGCTCACAGGTAATACACATAACCGAAAAAATGCCTCAGTATTTAGAGCTATGAAAAAATTTAGCTCATCTGTCATTAGAGTCCCCAAAGGTGAATATTTATTTATAAAGAATATATTTTGCCCTGCTAATATATTACTGTATACATTTTAAACTTCAATAGAAATGTTAAAAGAAAGAGATAAAAATAAATAGGGGTTCCAGTAGGATCTTCTTGCATCTTGATGGATCATTGGAGAGTAGGATCAGGGTAGACTGATATTCCATTCTCTGTAATAGCAGCAGCTGCCAATCAGGTAGGAACATCTGTGTCGGGGCACCTGGGTGGCTCAGTTGGTTAAGTGTCCAACTCTTGATCTCAGGTCATGATCTCACAGGTTCGTGGGATCGATTCTTGTGTCAGGCTCTACACTAACGGCATGGAGCCTGCTTGGGATTCTCTCCCTCTCTCTGCCTCTCTCTCTCCTGCTCACTGTCCCTCTCTCAAAAATAAAAAGCATCCAAAAAGAATTTTTTTAATGAATTTTAGTTTTTTCCACACCACAAGGCATTTGTGCCAAGGTGGCTAATGTGGGTTGACATCAAGGAATCCCTCCCCCTAGGAACCAGGAGGAAGTTTCTCAAAACTAGAAGGGAAGGGTGTTTTTCCCCTTGTATCAATCTAGCTTTGGAGATCCTCTGTTAGTGACATATGCCCTCCCTCAAAACAACAATGAAGTGTTCTTTGTGCTAACAACATAGCTTAAAAAAAAAAGTAAAACACGGGGCACCTGGGTGGCTCAGTTGGTTAAGCGTCCGACTTCCACTCAGGTCATGATCTCATGGTCCACAAGTTCAAGCCCCGCATTGGGTTCTGTGTTGACAGCTCAGAGCCTGGAGCCTGCTTCCAATTCCCTCTCTATCTGCCCCTCCCCTGCTCATGCTCTGTCTCTCTTTCTCTCAAAAATAAATAAATATTAAAAAAAAATTTTTTTTTAAGTAGAAGACAATTCTGCATTTTTATAAAACTTGATAAATAGTATTTCAAACTGTACAGTCACCAGAAGTACACAGTTATCAAAAATCACACACTTCACTTGTCATCTCCAACACCCTCAGCTTTCTGTGCCTGGTCTGTTTTGGCATCTCTGTTTTCTGTAGGGCCATCCCCATCCTTGCCAGCATCAGCTTTCCCCTTTTTCCCTTTGGGTACCTTCTCTCCCTTTTGTGCAGGGGCCTTTTTAGGTTTGGGCTCTGTCTTTGGAGGAGCAGGTTTAGCAGGAAATCTTGCACATCTTCTCTGTGGCTCATCCTTCACCTTGGCTTTAGCATCCCCTTCATTCTTTCTCTTGGGCCTGGTGGCGACTGTGGCAGGGCATAGGCACTGGATGTGGGGATTCAGTGGAGCACAAACTTTGGTGGGGCCCGGGGTCCTTCTCCCCACCTTTCTGTTGTAGGTGATTGTTGAAATTGTATCTTCCTAATCTCTTACCAGGTAATCGATTCCATGGATGCCTTAGATAAAGTTGTCCAGGAAAGAGAGGATGCCCTAAGACTTCTTCAGACTGGTCAAGAAAAAGCTAGACCTGGTGCCTGGAGAAGAGACATCTTTGGAAGAATCATCTGGTACATAGTTTCCACTGTGGTTTTTCTAAGATGAGAGTGGAAATCTCATGCCCCATTCTCCTGTCCGGTATCTTTTACAAAAACTCTCATATGAAATTTATTACAGATGTATCTAATGTAAACAGAAGTCCCCAGACCCCTTTGGAACCCCAAGATATGAATGAAGGTAGCTTTATTTGGTAGCTCAGGCACCCCATTCTCATGATTCAATTATTTTTAGTTTTTTTTTACTTCTTAATTTTTTTTTATCTATTTATTTTTGAGTGACAGAGTATAACAGGGGAGGGACACAGAGAGAGGGAGGCATAGAATCTGAAGCAGGCTCCAGGCTCTGAGCTGTCAGCACAGAACCCAATGTAGGGCTTGAACTCACAAGCTGTGAGATCATGACCTGAGCCAAAGTCGGACGCCCACCCGACTGAGCCACCCAGGTGCCCCTGTAGGTTCTTTATAACAGTGGTGCTTAATCTTCTGTCAATCATGTGACCTTTTGGGAATCTGGTGAAAGTTATAGATCTTTTACCCAGAGAAATGTACATATGCACATAGAATTATAGAGCATTAATAAACACCATGAAGCTAATTTTAGGACATGCACCTGCCCATTAAGAACTTGAGATTAGGGGTGCCTGGGTGGCTCAGTTGGTTAAGCTGCCGACTTCGGCTCAGGTCATAATCTCATGATTCGTGAATTTGAGCCCCGTGTCGGGCTCTGTGCTGACAGCTCAGAGCCTGGAGCCTCCGTGGGATTCTGTGTCTCCCTCTCTCTCTGCCCTTCCCCAGCTCACGCTCTGTCTCTCTCTCAAAAATAAACAATAAAATTTTTTTTTTAATTAAAAAAAAGAACTTGAGATTAAAAAAAAGTTCTCAAAAAAAAAAGAGTTTTCGGAATAAGGCCATATGAACCCTTTTCAAAAAAAGCATTGCTGCCATATCAGGATAAGCCCTAGTTCAAATTATGTAACTGTTTATTTTCATTAGTCTTTCCACCTTTTGTCCCCTGTGTCTAGCTCCCGAAGTCCTGTCAGACCCTGGGAAAGGATCTGATAATAAACATTCAAACTGAGGTATAAATAAATGTGGAGACCCAGTGTAGTCTCTGTCTTCAGGGCTTTATTTACATTTGGGTTGAGCTGCTAAAAGGAAGCATACTTAGTAGAATTTTTAAATGTTGGTCAGCAAAAGAGGCATAGCAAAATAAGAGACCCTCCCTGTACTCTTGAAATTATACCACATAGTAGTGCTTGTTCATTTGATAGGCTCTTTTTTTTTTTTTTTTTTTTAAAGAGAGAGTGCACAAGTTGTGGGGAGGGGCAGAGAGAGAGAGAGAGAGTAAGAGGGAGAGAGAATCTCAAGCAGGTTCCCCGGGCTCCATGGAGCCCGACATGGGGCTTAATCTCACAACCCTGGGATCATGGCCAGAGCCGAAATCAAGAGTTGGACACTCATCTGACTGAATCACCCAGGCGTACCTGGTAGTCTTTTTAAATTGAGTTTGCAGTAATAGGGCTGCTTGGAGCAAAATGTAGGGGAGTAGCTGTATGTCTGTAATGGTATAATCCAATACAGAAAAGAGAAATTACCAAAATGTCTAACTAGAAACTTTATTTTCTAATTTTTATTTGGATTAATACAATTGAGGTCAGTTAGGGAAGGGTGAGGATAGAGGAGAGAATCTGTATGAGTGCTAATCTCTTCTAGGTTTTTAAAATTTTGCTTTTTAACTTTTCCAGAGCTAAACAAAGTAGTAATTATATCATCTTTCCAACATAGCTTATTAACTCAAACATTATTAATTCCAGTACCTTTTCCCTAATTTTTTATTCCATGTTATAATATTTAAGGTAGCCTTTTATTTTTTATTTATTTATTTTTTTTAATTTTTTTTTTCAACGTTTTTTATTTATTTTTGGGACAGAGAGAGACAGAGCATGAACGGGGGAGGGGCAGAGAGAGAGGGAGACACAGAATCGGAAACAGGCTCCAGGCTCCGAGCCATCAGCCCAGAGCCTGACGCGGGGCTCGAACTCACGGACTGCGAGATCGTGACCTGGCTGAAGTCGGACGCTTAACCGACTGTGCCACCCAGGCGCCCCTAAGGTAGCCTTTTAAATGCAGAGCTCCTTCTTAAAAACATTTCATCTAAATTTTTTTTTTCTATCAAAAGAACATGTGGCAGTAATATCGGACATTACTTTTTGGACACGTCATGCCCTTGTCTATTGAGGAGTAGTAGATTGTCATCCTGATGAACTGAGGGAAATACAGTACCGTTATCTATCCTGCTTAAAGCAGTGGTCCATATTTCTTGTGGCACTGTCACATTATATAGTAAAAGCTGAAATTATGAAGAGATTGGAACTTTGGCTTCTAATATTACAGATTAATCCTGGATTTAACCAATCAGAAAAGATTGGTTAAATGGCCTGAAATTAATCCTTTTGTTACTTTTTTCATTGAAGTACTTTCAAATGAATGTTATATATAGTATGAATTCACAACTTTCTTTTTCCCGCTCAACATTATGATTTTTTAGGTTTCATTGTGTTGAGATAAATGTAGATACCTACATCAGTTGGTGCAATTTATTTATAATTTAAAAGCAAAAAACTATACATACACTTGTATGTATTATATATTGTTATGTATGTATGTATATACATGTGTATATAAAATAAGTACGTACATACATATGTATGGAGTAAAAGTATGAAATACATCTGGTAGTGATACACTCCAGTGTATGGCTCAGAGCTGCTGTGGAAATACAGAACTTAACCTGTATCTTTAAGTTTTTATATATATTTTTTCAAAAGTGATCTGAAGCAGACATTGCAAAACATACATACACTCATGAACTCAGTGGGTTCATGTCTGTACTTTTTTCTAAGTTTAGAGTATTTCATAATTTATAAAAATTGTAAAAATCTTTTAAGAGCCAATTACATCTCATTTTATTGAAAATATATTTAGCTCAAAGATGGCTAAAACTCTGTTTGTAAAAAATGAAAAAATGTATGAAATATCTTCTATTAAGGCAATATCTCTTTGCTTTCTTGGCAGGCACAAGTTCAAGCAGTGGCCTATACCTTGGTACCTAAATAAAAGATACAACAGGAAACGATTCTTCGCAATGCCCTATGTGGAACGTTTTATGAGGTGAGCACAACCCAAATACCCTTTAGTAACACAACTTACCTTTATATCAGATAACACAAGCTAAGCTTTTACATAAGTAATACATGTGTATTGTGGAAAAAATAGAAAAATTGGGTAGAAAAGATGAAATTAAAATCTTACATAATCTCATCATCCAAAAATAACTTAACATTCTAGTGTATGTCCTTTCAAAAAGTTTTATTGCCTTTCTATTCATCAGTCTGTATGTAAGTACGTTACTAAGTCTTTCTGTAATGTGAAAAGGAAGGTCTAAATACTTTGGTTACATAAGATATGAGCTCATGTTACTGCAAGGTTGATGAAATGAAAAGGGGCTAGGGTGAGGAGACGAGCCTGCTGCATTATGTCTGCAGTCATGTTACCCTGCAGAATGGTGGTTTCCAAATATTTCCTACAACAGTTTTTTTTCTGCATGAGGTTTATTATAGGGTTTCTATTATAGAGGAGTGAAGTGGTCCCACGAGCCCCCAGCTAATAATTATAAAAATGAACGATTTTAGAAAATGGCTATTTTAGAACACTATGGATCCACATCCAAAAGCAGACAGAAACCAAATTGAAGTTGGAAGGGGAGAGAATTACAAGTTTGTGGTTTCAGGGCAAGCATGCTACTCAACTTCCATGGCTGTCTGTGGCTGCAGAGAGAAGCTGGGTGGGGAAAACTTCAAAGTTACTGGCTAATGGTGCTAGAGGTCAGAATTCAAGCAGGAAAGCAGCTGGAAATTTAAGAAGGAAATTCTAGCAGCACAAAAACCATAGCTTGTAACAACTGCCTTAGATAATACAATCTACTTTCATCAAGAGTTCTTTAAAAACTGATGTTCTCTCCCAAGAGCTTGTTTCTATACCAAACAAATAAAAACACTTAAAAAAATAATTTAAACAGGAATAAAAAATATATCTTTAAACTGGCTTTAAGGTGTCTTGGTACATTTTAGAATCACAATTAAAAATTTTTATCTTCCCCATTAAACCAGCTGCCTCTCTTCATTTTCAGTTTTATCTTTGTGATGTGATTTATAATAAAAGGTACATATATTTGGTCTTCCTCCTTGTTCCTGACACAGGACTCCTAAAACCCTTGGAATTTTCTAGGTGTGGGTGGGGTGGTATCATTTGTTATGTTAATGACATGGTTTTTGGGGAGCACCTAAGAATGGGGGCTAATTGCTAGAGGAACCAACTTGGAATAGATGGTTGAAACTTTCAGTCCCACAGCCTGACTTCTGGAGAGGGGAACAGGGCTGGAGGTGAATCAGTAGCCAGTGGACAATGATTTGCTTTAATCGACCGTGCCTGTGTAATGAGGCCTCTGTAAAAAGGATAGGGTTCAGGCAGCTTTTCTGTTGGTGAGCATATGGAGACTGGAGGAGAGTGGGGTACCTAGAAGAGGGCATGGAAGCCTCATGCCCTCTCCCCACTCCTTGTCCTGTGTACCCCATGTCTGGCTACTCCTGAGTTTATATCCTTTTATAATAAATCCATAATAGTGAATAAAGGGGTTTCCTGAGTTCTGTGAGTGACTCTAGCAAATTAATCGAACCCACGGAGGAGGTCTTGGTAGCCTCTGATTTAAAGTACAGGTAACAGCCTGGACTTGTGACTGCTGTCTGAAGTCCAAAGAGGGAGTTGTGGGAATGTCTGATCTGTGGCAAGTCGTTGGTTAAGAAGCATGTGTGACAACCTCTGACACGATCTCCACGTAGTGTCAGAATGGAGTTGAACTTTTGCTCATTCTGCTGGTGTCTGAGAATTGCTTGATGGGAGGGTAGAGGTGGGGGGACCACCACCAGTGGAATGAGGTCCAGTACCCCTTAAATAGTATATCCATTCTACATGGGCATTTTTCATCATCAGTGCCCTAGAAGCAGTCAGTCCTTGATTTCATTCTTCCTGCAGAAGGTCTCCAGGATCTGTCCTTTGTGCTCCCACTCTCTGCCCTGGTGCCCTCCCTCTTCATCAAGATGAATTATTGAACCTTTTCCTCACTCCAGTCCATTCAAATACTGCTTCCTGGCTAATTCTCCTCAAACCTTTTTATCACATAACCTGTTCAGAAACCTATAGTTGCTTCTTGTCTACAGATAAATCCAAACTCCTTCCCACCCAGGGTTCCCACAATTTAAGTCTTAGCTGCTTACCCTCATCAAAGTCAGACCTTTCTCCTTGTTTCCTCAACAGTCTTGCTCATTTTCCCCTCTTTTATGTACAGCTCTGAAATCCTTCTACCATTCACATTTAAAAAAATTTTTTTAATCTTTATTTTTGAGAGAGAGAGAGAATGCATGAGTGGGGGAGGAACAGAGAGAGAGAGGGAGATCTAGAATCTGAAGCAGGCTCCAGGCTCCAAGCTGTCAGCACAGAGCCCAATGTGGGGCTCGAACTCATGAACAGTGAGATCGTGACCTGAGCCAAAGTCAGGTGCTTAACTGACTGAGCCTCCCAAGTGCTCCGTCCACCATTCACATTTTAAGGCCCAGTTCAGATACTAAGCAGTTGAAGAAATTTAACTGCATTTTTTTTTCCTCGACAACTTCTCCAGACCTACCGTGCCATTGGTCCTTTTGTCCCTTAGTCATATAAGGTGAAGCTATAAACAACTATGAGAATTTATGAATCCAGTGTTGCTTTTACAGGCCTAATACATGTCCTAATTGTTCTATTTTTGAACCTATCTTTTTTAGTCTTACCTTCAGGGCATGCATCATAATCTTCTGAATATTCTTAAGAATAGCAAACCTTGGGGCGCCAAGGTGGTTCAGTCAGTTAAATGTCCAACTTTGGCTCAGGTCATGGTCGCATGGTTCATGAGTTTGAGCCCTGCTTCCAGCTCGCTGCTGTCAGTATAGAGCCCACTTCAGATCCTGTCTCTCTCTCTCTGCCCTCCTGCGCTCATGCATGCGGTCTCTCAAAAATTAACATCAAAAAAAATCAGAATAGCAAACCTTTATTCTGTATTTTTATGGGCTTATTTTTTTTAATGGCCAAAATTTAGTTGGAGCAAACACTGAGGACTATCATGAGTAATCTGATTTCAGCTTTGCTTGATCTTTATACTTAATTTACAAAATAGCTTATATTTTTAAAGTACACACCTATGTTGGTCTTCACCCAAATAGAATTCTTGGCTCAAATTTCTGTGACCATACTAAGTAAGTTACTCACTATGATCTCTTATGTTGTTTTAAAATACACTCATGCCTAGTGATCAATAAAATATCCTGCAAAATCTTGTCTTAAGTACAGTAGTGGCTTGGCATCTATTAATTTATCATATGCAACTTTGTCTTAAGTGACCCTAGAGGTCAAAATAATTTAGCTGAGGCACAAATGCTTCCTGCTCTGGAATGCACACTCACATAGGGACCAGTCTAGCACCTAACCATCATCTCTTAGCATAATTTTATTCTCTTTGTTGTAGGGAAAATGATATGGTAGACTGAGGTATTTGGAATGAAGGAATTCAAAAAAGTCTCAGGATGTATCACAGGATACAAAAAATATTGTATTCAATAAAACTGGTGTTTTTAAAAGAGGAGAAAAGGTAGCCCAGTCTGCTATAGGCTCATAAGATCTGTTCATTTCTTTCTATGTAGGAAATAGGAAGAATTGGTGTAGGGTTACAAATGCTTTTGATTCTAAGTTTATCTTTGACTTATGTAGGTTTACAGTGACTATTCAAGTTTAATAACATACATGGGAACACCTGACTAGCCCAGTCAGTAGAGCATGCAACTCTTGATCTTGGGGTTGTGAGTCCCTTGTTGGGTAAAGACATTACTTAAAAATAAAGTCTTTTAAAAAAAAATTAATAATAATAATAATACACATGACACACCTAATACGGAGACTAGCATTACTGAGGCTTTTAAGTAATTGATTTGGATATCCTTTGAGAATATTGAGTAACAGGGAAATATTTTTGTATAAATTGGTGTTATGCTTTTATTCTAGGTTGAGAATTGAGAAACAAGCCCGCATTGAAGCAAGGAAGAAAAGTTTAGAGAAAAAGAAAGAAAAATTTCTTCAGGAAAAGTTTCCACGTCATTCTGAAGCCCAGAAGTCAAGTGTTGTCTAAGATGTCTGAATTCTGAAGTTACTATTTTGTTTTCCTTGGATAACAATCTATATACAAAAGTAAATATGTATTAAGTAATTTATAAAGAAATTGTGTTTTTAGTTAAATGACTATCTCAACTGTTTTAACGGTTAAATTGTGTTTTTAGTTAAATGACTATCTCAACTGGTTTAAGGGTTAATATTTGGCATGCTAACTCTGGAAGTTAAAAATTCTGACATCTAAGCAAACTTTAACATCACCTGTACCTTAGAGTGGGAAAGTGATGTCAACTGCAATAGCAAAGGCAGTAAGGTCATTTTTGGAATTCAGGTAACATTTCTACTATTATATTAATAGCATTTGAAGGGGGTGTGGACATTACTTTTAATAAACAATGAGTACTTTCACTCAAAATAATATAAATACGTTTAGTAAAACTTAGAGTAGTTAAGTCACAACACAACAATAATTCAAAAAAGCATTTCTGGAATGGCTAATAACTTTTATTTAATTTTGCAAGCCTAAGGTAAAAAGCATAGGCAGTAAATTTTACTAGTCAATAAAAACCAATTCTACCAATCACTGGTAATTAATATACTAAACAGAGTTGAAAAGCATTTTACTGAAAGCAAAATATTTAGAGAAAATAGACATTTATACAAAATTATAAAATGCTTGTAATAAGAATAAGTGCATTTCAAGGAAAGCACAAACTTATCTTAATTTATAGAGCCAGTTAAAGCCTTAAAAAATTTAAGTGGAAATTGAAATATGCAAAAATGTATAAACATTCTACAAAAGATGGTCACTCTTTTCCTGAGTACACTAAAGCTGTGGAACTTAAGGTGACACGGGAAGGCAGAGGTCTGGGAACTCTCCTCAAGGGCATTTCCTTTCTACACACTGCTTCCCTCCTTCTTCATATTCTTGTTTGGAAATCCACATCTGTTGAAAGGTGCCCTGTAAAATGGAAAGAAAAATTATATATTGTGCCTTTTTGTTAGAAAACACTTTTTAAATTATCTTTTTCATAACTGATTTTGGGGCGCCTGGATGGCTCGGTTAAGTATCCAGCTTCGCCTCAGGTCATGATCTCACTGTTCGTGAGTTCAAGCCCCACGTCAGGCTCTCTATTGATAGCTCAGAAACTGGAGCCTGCTCTGGATTTTGTGACTCCCTTTCTGCCCCTCCCCTGCTCACACTCTGTCTCTCAAAAAATAAACAAACAACTGATCTTTGCAGAACGCTTAAGCCCCTCCCCCAAATAGTACTCCCTTATTCCCTTATTTCTGCCCTCCTCTAGAACACCCAGAAACATGATTTAGAAAGAATAATAAGTCTTTCTATACCTATTAAACTGTCATGAGGATTTAGAAAATGGCTGTGAAAGGAAGATGGATGGTTTAGCTATGATGGCTTGGTGCCAACCTGAGGCAACAATAGATACTATCGGAAGGTTTCCTCCCAGTACAGAATTGATGTTCTAACACTTAACTAATGGCAGCATTTAGAACTCAGAAGTGCTTGGGGTGCCTGGGTGGTTCAGTCAATTAAGTGTCTGACTCTTGATTTCAACTCAGGTCATGAGCTCATGGTTCATGGGTTCGAGCCCTGTAGTAGGCTCTGCGCTGGCAGCAAGGAGCCTGCTTGGGATTCTGTCTCTGCCCCCTCCCTGGCTCATACTCTCTCAAAAATAAACATAAAACTTAAAAAAAAAAAAAAAAACCCTCAAAAGTGCTCATCAGGAGTAGGATAAAGTTTTATAAGAACACACAATAAATATAGTGCATAAGCACTATAGAAGATGGAAAGGAGGAAAATAACCAAGAAAGAAGAAACCTAGGCTACATTAAAAATAAAACATATAAGCAGGAGAAATCCATTCTCTAAGATTAACTCTATTCAAGTGGACTTGCAGTGGTATCCAGCTTTGATCTAAGATCTATTAAAAGATTGGAAATAGAATAGACACTTATGTCTATAATACATTTATGTATAATAATACACTCATGTATTATTATAAACTTTTACTAGCTTAAAAAGGTTTAGGAGTGGGGCTCCTGGGTGGCTCAGTTGTCTAAGTGTCCGACTTTGGCTTGGGTCATGATCTCAGGGTCTGTGGGTTCAAGCCCCAGGTTGGGCTCTGTGCTGACAGCTCAGAGCCTGGAGCCTGCTTCGGATTCTGTATCTCCCTCTCTGCCCCTCTACTGCTCGTGCTCGGTCTCTCTCAAAAATAAATGTTAAAAAAAAATTTTTTTTTTAATTGTTTAATAGAAATACTTCATGAAGACACCTGGGTGGCTCAGTAGTTAAGCATCTGACTTTGGCTCAGGTCATGATCTCACAGTTCATGAGATCGAACCCCGCATCAGGTAGACACCAACCAGCCCCGCTTCCGCTAAAAAACAAAAACAGGCCCTGCTTCAGGCAAGCCCCATTTCTCTCTCTTCCCCTCCTGGGATTCTCTCTCTCTCTCTCTCTCTCTCTCTCTCTCTGCCCCTTCGCTCACTTGTGCCCTCTCTCTCTTGCTCTCAAAAGAGAAAAAAAGAAAAAAAAAGAAGTACTTCCTAACATTTACTTTGGCTGCTCTGAGGTGAAGGGAAAATTCCCCAAGTCTAGGGTGCAGATAAATACAAGGACTCTTCCTCCTGATTCAAGGTAGGCACCCATCTGAGCAACGTGAAAAACCCAGCACCATGACTTCAACCATTTGCCCCAAGAACCAACTCCTGACTTCCTCAACCTCACCAAGAGGCCAGGGAACAACCAGAACCTGAGAAGGAATGATTTAAGTCCTGACCAGTTCCAATGGGAGTATGAAAGGGCACAAATATGTTAGTAGAATCCCCACCTTTGAGAAGGGAAACTGAAATGAGGCTGACAAATAGCAACTGATAAGGCACTAAAGCATTTTGTTAAATTAGAACATGTAATTCATTTCATAGTTATACAAAGATAAATGATGCACTGAAATTATTTTTAGTCTTTTTACTAAACTTAGTTTATATTCACTGGTACACTTAAATCATTCAATAAGACTATTTTTCAAAGTAGTTTACTAACCAAAGATGCTAGAATGGAGCCACCAATCCATGAACTAAACCTCCGTTCTACTGTTGTATTATTTGCAATCAATTTCAACCGCATACTCTAAAATAGAGAGGGAAGAATAAGTATTAGGACAATCAAGTAAAACAGGTGACTCAATTCAAAAAATTCAACTTTGAGGACTTCTTAACAATTGGTTCAAACACCAGTTACATGTGATTATTTTGCAAAAGCTAGGCTAATAGTAGGCATAGTTTGAATTACTATATAGAAAGTACTTTGATTATGGTTTTTAATGTATAATATTTAATAATTACATCAACCTTAGAAAACTGCACACTAAAGAGTATGGCATTCACAACGATACCCTAGAATAACAGCAAACACATACTTAACACTTACCTATAAATCAGGTATCGTGCTAAGTGCTTCATGTGGTATTCCATTTCTTCCAATACCAAATACCATACTGTCCCAACCTGCCACCCTTTCTATAGTCTTCACCTTTCTAACTACTTTTTTAGTATCTTATCCTAATTCCTCCTATCTTAGGTCACTCCCACCACTCCTCCACTTCCACATCAAAATGCAGACATTAGATCTCAGGTTTTTTATTCATAACTGGTTTCCTCCCAAATGAGTGTTTATGTTTTGAACTCACACTCTCTTGATAAACATGGTTTTGTGGCTCAGTACTATTGCTTCCTGTCTCCCTGCATCAAGAGATTTTCCCCCTACCTAGGACTTTGTTTCCAGGGATAGTTCTTAAATTGTTGATACTCTATTATTTTATATGAACACATAGTTTGTGTTCATTCAACAGTGAAATAAATGTATATGTTTCAGGAGTAAAATAAGTGATATGGGAGGAGAGGGTGCTGGGAGCAGGAGGGATGAATATGGATTTTTGTAGATGAGGAACTGCTTGGTATCTGTTGCAATGGAATTTTTTCCTGTTATTTCATCTATTTTTAATTGTCTCCTAAATGAGATGGATAATATCTAACTGCTCTTGACCAAGACCTTGGACAGCCCAGGTCTGTATTTGTTATTCTGGGGCTTATTATCAAACCTAATGATTAGTATTATAATTAAGTTCTATTCCAGATCAGACTATATCTCCAAGAACGTAGTAAATACAATTCAAGTGTCAATCTTGTGCCTATATCAGTATTTACATAACAACTTAACAATTACAAAAATGTGCCATATGTAAAATGTTCCTTTGTATGAGAAACAAAAAGACTGCCAAATATACAAATTCTACAGATACTATTAGGACCCATGTAACCCCTAAGTTTCCTTTAATGTAATAACTAATACAAAGTATCATACAAAAAACTACTTGATAAAAGTTTTAAAATCTAAAGATTATGACTAGGGGAGTGTGGGTGGCTCAGTGGGTTGAGCATCTGATTCTTGATTTCGGCCCAGGTCATCTCATGATTTGTGAGATCAAGCCCTGTGTCAGGCTATGTGCTGACAGTGTGGAACCTACTTGGGATTCTCTCTCTCTCCCTTTCTCTCTGGCCCTGCCTGCTTGTGCATTCTCTCTCTTTCTCTCTCAAAATAAACAAACATTTTTTTTTTTTTAAATAAAGATTATGACTACTACTCTGTTATCAATGGGTACCAGACTTTCTCCCCAAACCACATTCTTCTAATCCTTTTAAAAGTTGTCACAATGCACCCAGTGATCTTTTTAAAACATAGGAGCTCTGCAGTCCCCTGCGAAATTTTATCCTGTAAGTTCCCTATTAATAAGCAACATGACCTGATACCCAACTGTGTGGGTGGAACAGTGTCCTCCAAAGAGATATGTTGAAGTTCTAATCCCTGGTACCTGTGAATGTGACATAATTCAGAAATAGGTTCTTTGCAGATGTAATTAGGATACAAGTTAAGATAAGGTCATATTGGTGGGGTACCTGGATGGCTCAGTTGGTTGAGTGTCTTGACTCTTGATTTTGGCTCAGGTCATGATCTCATGATTCATAGGATCAAGCCCTGCATTGGGCTCTCCTCTGGCAGCAAGGAGCCTGCTTGGGATTCTCTCTCCCCGCCCCCCCTCTCTGCCCCTCTCCCACTTGCACTCTTTCTCTTGAAATAAATAAACATTAATTAAAACAAAAAAAAGATAAGGTCATACTGGAGCAGAGTGGGTTCTTAATCCCATATGACTGTGGGGTTTTGGGGTTTTTTTAATGTTTATTTTTGAGAGAGAGAGAAAGGGAGCTAGTGGGGGAGGGACAGAGAGAGGGAGACACAGAATCTGAAGCAGGCTCCAGGCTCTGAGCTGTCAGCACAGAGCCCAACACGGGGCTCAAACACACGAACCATGAGATCATGACCTGAGCCACAGTCAAGATGCCTAACCAACCGAGCCACTCAGGCACCTCCCTGGAGTTTTTATAATAAAGAGAACAGATCTGTGAGAGAATGCCCTCTGACAATGGAGACAGACTGAAGTGTTGGAGCTGCAATCCAAGAAACAACAAAGGATTGCTGGCAAACCATCAGATGCTAAGAAGAGGGAAAAGAAGAATTCTCAGCTCTACATTTCAGAGAGAGCATGGCCCTGTGGACATGTGGATTTCAGACTTCTAGCTTCCAGAATGGAGAAAGGATAAATTATCTGTTGTTTGAGGCCACCTACTTTAGTTTGTGGTATTTCGTTACAGCAGCCCTAGGAAATCAATACATCATCCATCTTTCAAGCCATATCACTCTTCCCACTTCTGCAGACTACAAGCCAGCTACTTTGAAGTACTGGAATATGCCATCCTCCCTTCATATTCTGCACATGGTATAACTTCTACCTAGATGTTCTTTCATAAATTACCAACCAGTTGAACTCCTATTCCTTCAAACAGCTTCTTCATGAGGGAGTTAACTGCTTGCTCCACAGTGTTCCCTAGAGTGTCTCATTCATGATATACTGAACCACTTAGCACATTATCTTTATTTTTACATGTCTATTCATCCTAGCAGACTGAGCCTTTAGTGGGCAGGGACTGTATTTACAGCCCTAGTGCCTAGCACACTATAGGTACTTAAGTATGAAGTCAACAAATAAAAGATTCAAATAGTACAAGAGTAACCAAAAGATGTCATCTATGAAAATTTGGTTAACAAGGGATATTAACTTTATTTAAGTAACACCGTATCAAGCACACACAGAATATCAATCGACTACTGAAAAACAAACCTTATCTATAAGACTACACCAGCGATGAGGATACCTGTGACTGAAGAATACCACTAAAGAACAAACAACTTACTGGGGGAGTTTTCTGAGAGAGCTCTCTATTCAACCTGTCAGTAAAGCTCTGTATTAGCGTGTTTCCTCCAGCCACTATAACACTGCCATAGAGACCCTAAGATAAAAAACAGAAACAAATTAGTTCCAAATGTTTCCAAGTTTTAATCACAACTACAACTAAAACTGTCCTCCTCTACAATTTACCCTTTCTTTTTTAATATTTTTACTTCTATACAGACCTAGTAGCTGAATCCAATGGCTCTCAGTCCTGGCTGCACATTCAACTCATTTATGGGATTTATAAAACGTCAAATGCCTGGGGGCAATTAAATAAAAATCTGGGGACGGAGCACAGATCAAGGTTTTGTTAGTTTGTTTAAAACTCAAGATGATTCTAATGTGCATTAAAGTTTAAGAACCACTAACTTAAAGCAATTATTCTAAAACCCAAGCATAATTTTTTGGCAGATAGCTGCCAATATTTAGAGGTATATTTTATATTGGCTTCATCTTAGAAAGCTCATGTAGAAGTTACAGTATTTAAAATTAGACAATGAGATTACTTAATGATTATGATGGATAATGCATAATCTGATAACATCCCTGGCCAAAATGACTGTGACTTTTCTCTTTTGCAGGGTATTAGACATCAGAACCACATGGGGAACTTTTTCAAAATCCACATGCTGATACCTCCCTAAAAAAAAATAAATCAATCTACTTATGAGTATATTTATCTGTAATTTACATGTATGGTTCAGAAAGCTAATGTCAGCCTTTTTTTTTTATTAAGTTCTTACTGAATTCCTGTTAGTCAATATATATGTCAGCCTGTATGCTTTTTTAGTGGCTAAGTTCATATTTTAAAAATGTATTCCAGATGTCTAAGTCATCTAACTTTTGAAAGAAAAATGGAAAACAAGCATCTCTTCTGCAATTAACATTAGTTAACTAGAGGAGAAATCGCACTAAAAACAGAAAGTTATCTATTACATGCTTATAGTAAGTATAATTCAATTCAGTTGCCTTCCCCAAAATGGCCTTGAGTTTGTGCTAAAGAAATTCCATACTTAATCCCTATCATCTTAGAAGCAGCAAGTGCCTGCTAGGTGGCTAGTTGAAACAAACATTTTGCATAGTCATCCAAAAGTCTTTTTTGAAACAACATGGTTTTTATACACCCCTAGCTATCAGTACTATGCTCTAAGCAAATGGATCAACTCCAACAATACCAAGGCAACATATGTTGGCTACAAATTGAATCTAGGGTTTAAATAACATATAATCAATCTAATAATTAATATATGTATAATATGGAGTTAGTATTTAAAACCTGGCAAAACACAAAAATTATGAAGGGTACGAAGATCATCTAAACTAAACTCCATGTAAAAGTTACATAATTTAGGGGCGCCTGGGTGGCGCAGTCGGTTAAGCGTCCGACTTCAGCCAGGTCACGATCTCACGGTCCGTGAGTTCGAGCCCCGTGTCAGGCTCTGGGCTGATGGCTCGGAGCCTGGAGCCTGTTTCAGATTCTGTGTCTCCCTCTCTCTCTGCCCCTCCCCCGTTCATGCTCTGTCTCTCTCTGTCTCAAAAATAAATAAAAAAAAAAAAAAAAAAAAAAAAAAAAAAAGTTACATAATTTAAACCCATACCTTCCTGAACAATAAAAACAGCAAAACTGCTACATAGAAAAAAATCAATAATATATATTTTGGCTTGTCACATTTTAGGAACTCTCTAGAACAGCACTGTCCAAAAGAACTTCCTGTGATGACAGAAATGTTCCCTATCTGCATGTCATACAGTAGCCATTGGTTACATTTATAATGTGGCTAGTGCAACTGAAGAACGGAATTTTAAATTTTTACTTCTTTTAATTTAAATTGCCACATGTGGCTGGTAGCTAGTACACTGGACACCATAGCTCTAAAGTTTTACATTTTTCCTTTTCTAATACTTCATATTTTTACACATTCTAAAATGGACTTCAAAGTGAATGGCCAAAGTTGCCAACTTAAATAATGATTCAGGGGCATTTCATTACCCTAAAATATACCTTTATACCGTAAACAGGAGGCTGACACTTACTGGTCTGATGTCAATATCACACATTCCAACGCTTGTAGTGACAACATGACTGACTCCCAGCATTGTATTTCCTGATAATCCCTACAACAAAATGAAAATGAGTAGTCACACAGAAGAACTTCAAACACAGCACACCCAAAAATCTCTACAGTTGGTCTTATGTAGGTTTTATATAATTACACAAGATGTGCACACACACAGGAAAGGCCAAGCTGATTATGAAATAGTGCTCACACCTTTACGTTGGAAGGGTCAAACAACCCTTCAGGAATCTTTAACCGCTCTGCTCCAAAGTCACAGTTGTACCCATTGGGGAATTCATAATGAACAGTTGGCATCTGTGCAGCTACTCTGAAAACATATTAAACAACATTAAACAAAAGACCAAAAAAATTCTTCAAAATTATAAACTAAGAAATTATCAACTTGTAAGAAAGCAGAGTGAGAATCTTTCTTTTATGTTAATCAATATTTCTTAACTTTTTACTTTTAGACCAGTTAAGCATACTCCACAATTTTTAACAAAACGAATCAATTTCTTTCCTCATTTATAAGTATTTGGTGTTTAGAAGATTAGTATGAAGGTTTCAATGAGCTATTTTAAGTCTTGTAGACAAGAAGACATACTGTTCATCATAGGTTGAATCTGATACTTGAAGTACTGAAGCTTGAAAATCCTGGATAACACACTGTGGATATAAAAAAAAAAAAAAAAAACATTTTAAGAAACAGGTTAGAAACAGGCAATCTATACTTTTGTAACATTGTAGAGCTGTTTTTTTTGTTTTGTTTTGTTTTTAATGTTTTTATTTTTGAGACAGAGAGAGACAGAGCATGGGCAGGGAAGGGGCAGAGAGAGAGGGAGACACAGAATCCGAAGCAGGCTCCAGGCCAAGCTGTCAGCATAGAGCCCGACGTGGGGCTTGAACTCACAGACCACGAGATCATGACCTGAGCCGAAGTCGGTTGCTCAACCAACTGAGCCACCCAGGCGCCCCTATACTTTTGTAACATTGTATTTAAAATACTTTTCTTAATGAAACCGGATCACATTCCTGGATGGCTATGTCATTTCAAGGCTATAAATCTACCTAGCAAGGACTCTTGAGTATCAAGAAACCCAATTTTAAGCATTTGAACTAGAAGCTAAATTATATCATGTTTAAATTACAACAATTATGGAACACTGGTGAGATAAAAACAATCTGAAACCCCCATACCTACCACAGTCCTGCATTACAAAACTGGTTTCAGAACATTGTTTTTTCCTTAAAAATAAGCCTAGACTTAAAGGCAAGATTTCATTTTCTGAATGTATATACATGTGCACATACATGGCATCATATGTAACTTTTAATGACTGCACATAGTTTAAAACAATTAAAAATTCTGCTGTGAAATACATGTGACCTCTGGGCTGCTAAAGAAAAATCCTATCTAATAGCTAGGCCAAACTGTTAATCAACTTCACAATTTTTCCTTCTACTGAACACCCACAAAAAATCTTTACCTTAGGTGCAAAAAAATGTGAGATAGGATATATCCCTCACATAGTAAATTATGACTTTCAAATCCTTTTACTATTAGAAATGAATGTATATCTGTAGTGTGAGAGGTTTTACTCACCTGTCCTCCTGTCAGTAAGGTATATGTTCAGAGAGGAATTTTTTAGTAAAAGAAACTCTTACTGGCTCCTTGCTATGAATAAGGACACTTTTTTTATATGGCTGACTGATGTTAAAGCAAACATAACTGAGCCATACTACCAGGTCTCTATAGACTAAAACCATTTTCTTAGACAAAAAAAGGTACAGAATAACATAATGCTTGTTTTTACTCCAAAACCAAAGTTCTTTCCAGGTCTCATCAGAGTAATCCAAATGAATATATACTAGTTTGTTGAGATAATTAGTCTGACAAACACAAAAATACTCGTTTCTTCTCAAAATAATAATTTTGTTTGCAAAATATCATTAAAAATATGAAGTGCTCACATTCTATTCAAAAACTTACAGCCTAGGTGGTGCCTGGGTGGCTCAGTCAGTTAAGCATCTGACTCTTGATTTCGGCTCAGGTCATGATCTCACAGTTCATGCCCTCAAGCCCCTCATTGGGCTCTGCGCTTGACGGTGCAGAGCCTGCTTGGGATTCTCTCTCCCTCTTTCTCTGCCCTCCCTTCCTCACACGCTCGCTCGCTCTCTCAAAATAGATTTAAAAAAAAAACAAAAAAACCCCACAACTTAGAGCCTGTAATACTCCTGTAAAGAAAATAAGGGTACTTACATTACACATGTAGTTGTGCCAAGACCTTGTAACCTGTGGCAACTTCTCTTTTCTTTTCCAGTTTGCTGGAGATCCTTCACGAACAGCTTCCTGAGTACCAAGAGCATGTGCTAGGTTAAGAGAGTTCACGACATGGGGCTGGGGAGCTGGAGATAAATTCCAAAATGAAAATTCAAGCATCACCTACTTTTGATGCAATCATATATGGAGGAATCAGTTCTATATTCATTTCTTGGAAGAGTTCTCTGCATTGCATAGTAATAAAGTCTCCAGCAAGAGGGGATTTCACGATGCCTATGAAAACAGATTAAACGAGGCTAAGACAGCATTAAAACTGAACTCCCTGGGACAAATTTCTTCTGTGTATTTATATATGAATAATCTTTTCAAGTAGAATCAACTGAACTATCTCTCTAAGCATGAATGAAGCCTTGCATCAGTTTTAAACATGCGTTATATACTAAAGGTTTTTTAAAACTCCTAAAAAAAGAGATACTATTTGGAAACTGATATGACTTGATAGTCCAATTCACTGCTCTATTTCATTGTCTACGTTGTCATGACAGCTAACATCATCTCCTGTTTAACTCGTGTACCCTAGTTAAATACATTACCTTGCTGAAGGACATAGCCATCATGGACTGGAATTGCAGTGGTATGAGTGGCTCCACTGTCCAAAATAAGACCCGTGGAACGACCATTAGCAAATCTAGTATAAAGCATTAAGGAAAAGAAAGTATCAAGGTTCCAAAATAATGTTTATTATAAAGGGAAAATTTCATTAAGGCATTTTTAAATGTGTATTATGGCTTAAAATGTGTTAATCTAGGGATAAATATTGGTGTGAAGAAACTCTGGCTTAAAGACAAATAACAACAGGCAGGACTTCCGAAATGATGGTGAGAGGAAGTTAAAGAGACCTTTTATCCCAGAGAGACATCTGTTAAACTGGCCAAAATTAGCACAATCATTCAAACTCTCTGGAGCCAGAGTAAAGGACTTAAAACAAATTAAGAAGCAATGAACAAAATCAACAGAAAGTGGGTAAAAACAGTGGGGGGCTATGGCATTTGCGCTAGGAACTAAAACCATTCTCCACATAGGATTAAAGAAAAACCATCTCAGCAGTTTGGCAGCTGAGTGGCAGTTCCCACAAGTCAATGGGAAAGCTATTCCAGGTGGATTCAACAGTCAGCAAATATTGGCAGATCCCATCTTCCACAGCTCTGAGCTGCAGAAGGCCCATACCACGTGAACATCATAAGCCAGTATCAGGAGCAGGGCCATGCACTTGGTCACCAAATATTTACTGCGCATTATGTGCCTAGTGACGAGTCTGGTGCTTAATAAGGGAGGGTAGTCCGTCTGGCACTGGCATTCCTGTGCACAGAAGGCACAAAAAGGTGACCCCAAACTGACTCTGCCCTGAAGGATATCCTGTTTAGTACAGATTAGGAAAGCTGTGAAAATAACAGCTCAGGGTGCCCCAGGGGTATACAGGAGAGGCCACCTAACCAATCCTGGGGAAATCCAAGTAAGCTAGGGAGAAGACAGGGAACAAAGGAATATGTGGGAAGGCCAGGAAGCAAGGGTATGCTGAGGTCAGGGAAGTCTAAGTAGTTCGGCAGAGCCTGAAAGAATGTGGACGATGATTTGGGCTTAAAGCAGCTTGGCAATTAACAAAGATCATTAGCATGGCAGTGGGAAGAACAGGGAAGAGAGGAGGAAGGGTTGCAGTAATCCCGGAAAGAGCTTGCACGTAATGCAGTGGCAATGGAGAGAAATAAATGGATCTGAGAGGTAGTGGGGAGAAGAAAAATCGGTCTTGATGAAGGACTAAATTTGAAGGGTTAAAGAGAAAGATATCTGGTGTGGGCAACTACACAGAAGAAGAAGGAATAAATTCGAGGGGAGAGATTAATTCCATTTTAGACATACTGAGTTTCAAGTGCTTAAACAAAGAACAGAAAAAGTTCTACTAGGGCAGCTGATTGTGGGCCTGCAGCGAACAAGAAAGGTCTGGGACACAGAACAGATACGGATTTGGAATTTGTTAGTGTGTAACTGGGATCTGAAACCAAGAAAATGGGTAATTGAAACCAGAAAGAGCATGTCAAGAGAGATGAAGGGCTAACGGCAAAAAAGCAAGCAATGGGTAAGGATGATCAGAATTCATGAAATCGATGGCCAGAAAGACAGGTTGGTGAGTTATCTTTGCTATTACTGGTACTTTATTGACCTCTGGCCAACTATATACAAAACATTAATTTTATGCTCTGTAAGTACAATGTCAGATACAGTGATAACACACTAAAAAGTGGCATGAAGGTATGTGGACCTTCCTATAAATAACAATCATAAAATCTAGACAAATTATCTTAAATGATCATTTCAAGATTCTGGAAACTGTTCAAAAGCAGTCAAAATTTACCCAAAATTTATTCTCATAAAACTGCAAATGGAAGGGGTAAGAAGTTTATAGCTAAAAATGCTCCCCAGCTCCATGGCTATGGCTTGGGAAAGCAGTGGTGGAAAACTGCAATTTTACCACCTTGAGTGAGCAGTAAAGGACTTCAGGGCTGAAAGAAAAGCTGGACACTTAAGGTAGAAATCCTAGATGCCAGAGAACCACAAATGGGTGAAAACCAAAATCAGAGTATAAAAGGTACCCAAATCTCTGACTGACTGCTATACTATTCAGGAGCAGGACTTCAGGGGGACCAACAAAAACATGGAGAACAGAGAGTAATCCACTCTTTTGTTTTGTTTTTTTAATTTTTTAAATGTTTATTCATTTTTGAGAAAGAAAGAGACAGAGCACTAATGGAGGAGGGGCAGAGAGAGAGAGAAACACAGAATCCGAAGCAGGCTCCAGGCTCCGCACTGTCAGCACAGAGCCCGACAAGGGGCTTAAACTCACGAACCATGAGATCATGACCTGAGCCAAGGGCGGACACTTCACCGACTGAGCCACCCAGGTGCCCAGAGAGTAATCTATTCTTGAAAATCAGAGCAGCACCTAAGAGTTCTGTGATTTTGCTACATTTTTAGATAAATGCATTCTCCAACAGTATGCAGCTTGGACAGCAGAAAACTTTCCTTACTAGCTTAACTTGTCAAGAGAACAGAGCCTGAAGTTGGCAGATATAAGAAACCAGCTATCAATGAAGTCAGATAAAACAATACTACTCTTCTCACTAATATTTTTGTTTTGGAAAATATAATTATCTTTTTCATAAAAATGTTATTTGTGTTAACCTTAAGGAGTTTTTTTTTTGTCATTATTAAGTGAATAAATAAATGTTAAACCAATTCTTAGTTTTCATTTCTCACAGTAATACTGACAGATATAACCAACATAAAGAAAATCTTTTTGGGGTCCTCAGTAATTTGTTAAAGTGTAAAGGAGTCCTGAGGGTCCTGAGGCCAATAATGTTTGAGAAGCCAAAAGAATTTTTAAAGTAATACTAAGATGTTATTTGCCTTTTTCACGGTCACTCTCTCATGAGTGTATAGGGGAGTTTTCCAGAGACCGTGTCATGTGTGATACGGTACAGAATGAATGCAAAAGACAGATATGAGAATCCAATGTTTCCTATTAAGACTGACCCTAAAGAGATTTGAAAAAAAAAAAAGTAAAATAATTCCACTCTTCTCATAATTTTTTTGGTTTTGGAAAACAAAACATGCCCCACCACATTTACTTCTAAAGAAAAGCTGAATGTTACTCTTTCAAGGATACGCTGTCAAAACTGCAGTTTTGCAAAGGAAGAATGCAGGGATGTTGTAGTGTTCAAACATTAACTCTGTCAGTTTCTCTCTCTTTGCTCTAGTATTCCACTTGAGAAGAGGGAAAAAGAAATGTAAGTTATTTACTGTTTAAAAACTAAAATGTTGATTTATCTCAAGATTCAATACAGCACTATATTAAAAAAATATAAACATTAAAAACAGAATACCATAGAAAATAACCATAGAAAATACCATAGAAAATTGTGTATATTTATATTTATTTGTAAATAAATTTAATAAATATAATTTAAAATTTATTATTTAATAAAAAGTAAAATTGTTGCTAGGAATTTTACAGGTTACAGACTTTCCACAGTACCAAAATCAGGATTCTTATAAAGTATTATTAAATCTTAAGAGTCAATCCAGTCATTTTAAACCACCAAATTCTCCTATTTAAGAGTTGCTACTCATAAAGGAAACTAGAGGTTAAAAACAGTAACAAAATATTGATAATTTATGATCATTATGCTAGCCTTCTGGGCTCTTTGTGGACTCTGTACCAAATGTATTTCACAAGAGACCTCGATCTAGTAATTTCTAGCCCTAGTTCCATATTTGACTCCTCTCCTGGAGAGGAAAATATAAAAGTGGATACACTCTGCCTTTGGGGCACAAGGGACAATTCATAAACCCAAATGGGAAGTGGCCCAAGGAATTCAAATGTTAAATAAATCCCTGGAAAAAATAAATAACCGAACCCCATTTAGGGTGCTTTGTTATTGTTCTTTGAATATTTTAATTATTAAAATAATAAAAACTTTATTTTTTTTTTAAACGTTTATTTATTTTTGAGACAGAGAGACAGAGCATGAACGGGGAGGGTCAGAAAGAGAGAGGGAGACACAGAATCTGAAACAGGCTCCAGGCTCTGAGTTGTCAGCACAGAGCCCGACGCGGGGCTTGAACTCACAGACCGCGAGATCATGACCTGAGCCGAAGTCGGCCACTCAACCGACTGAGCCACCCAGGCGCCCCATAAAAACTTTAATAGTATATAAAAATTAATCCCCCTTTCCCTAATTTTCAAAATTCAAAATATGAACTTCTATGCCTTTTTAAAGAAAAGGAAAACATTCTTCAAATCAGTTAAAAACAACAACAACAGCAGCAACTAGAGAAATTCAGAAAAGAAAGTCTTTGTCTTACCGGTGCTTCTGACATGAGAACAGGATGCAGGCTGGCTTCTGACTTGACATGCATTTTGTAGGTATGATCCAAAATAGCCTGGAAACTATCCCAATCTTCAACTACAATATAAGATTAATACCTTCAAAACAATGCTTAGTTGAAGATGAATACAGAATCTTTTTAAGAGATTGTTTCTGTTTTAGAGTACTTTAATATACAGAACCTATTTATTTTACAGATTTATTTCATAAGATAGCACTTTATATAAACATCATCTTTGTCTTCTATAATATATGGAACCTCTTTTTTGTTCATCCAACCCCAACAGTATCACAACCCCTAAGACCTGTCCTAAATGTAATCAGTGCATCTAACAGACCTAAAATACCAAATAAATATTATTCAGTAAGTACTTACTAGAGGCACAGTATACAATTCGAATGGTAAGAGGAAATACAAAAGAATGGTAGGATCTAAACCTGAGATTTAGAAAGTTTACAGTCTACCTGAAAAAAGATGAAAAGATATAAATATAGATACAGACATAGATATAAACCCTCAGAGAATATAACATGCCTTCAATTTGGCTTCCACCTAAACATTCCATTGAAAGTGCTTGCATTTCGTTATGACCTTTTTTTGTAATTTTTTTTTTAACATTTTTATTTATTTTTGAAAGACAGAGCATGAGTGGGGGAGGGGCAGAGAGAGAGGGCGACACAGAATCCGAAGCAGACTCCAGGCTCCGAGCTGTCAGCACAGAGCCCAACATGGTGCTCGAACCCACTAACCATGAGATCATGACCTGAGCTGAAGTCAGACACTCAACTGAATGAGCCGCCAAGGCGCCCCTTGATATGACCTTCTAACAGACAAATCCAGCGGAAACTTCACTTGTAATATAGCTTGACCTCTTTACATTATCTGACACTATTGACTGCTCAAAAGTTTGCAAACCAGTTCTGCCACAATCCAAAGAAGAAATGTCATTACTTGTACAACATACTCCCACAGTCCTATGAGGCTTTGGGGGAGGGGGCGGGGGGGGGAGGGTGTCAATGAACTGCGTTAGTCATTCTAACTTTTCTCTTCCCTTCTTAGTGTAACTCTCAATGTCACAGCTGAGAACAATGAGAATCACTGGACTTCTATGCTTCCAAAACTTTTTCTTCTCTTGGCCTTCTGAATATTCTATATCCCTAACTGTTCTTTCTCATTCTCCTTCATGGGCACCCTTTCTTCTCTTTGGTTAAACAGAGAACAGGCTTTCACATGGAAACCCATCCTCAACCTTTTTCTCATATTCCACACTCTTTCTGGCTAATAAATAATGCAACTCCATGTCTTAAAATCTTCTCACCTGCTGAATAGAACAGCACCTATATTCAAATACTTTGAACTCAAAAACAAACTCATTTACTTGCTGTACAGAAAAAGGCCTGCTTATAAGGCTGACCTTTCGCTGCCATCTGAGAACTTGACTGATAACCAGTTCCCTACAGTGATATAAAACTTTCCCTAAATGATAACAGTAGTTCACTGCACCTAAACTGTTTGTACAATGTGGTTTGTGCTGAACACTTTCTTTCCCTCTGGGAGTCTTGAATTTTAGTAAATTCTAGACACGTGGTACCTACATGACCTCCCCCAGTAAAAATGGTCTCTAATGAGCTCCCCTGGTAGACAACATACACGTTGTCACAACTCATCGCTGGAGGAATTAAGTACATCCCATATGACTCCACTGTGAGAAGACTCTGCGAAGTTTGCCCTAGATTCCTCTGGACTTCACTCCATACCTTTTTTTCCTTTGTCAATTTTGCTTTGTATCCTCTCAGTGTAATAAACCTTAGCCATGAGTACAACTATATGCTGAGTCCTGTGAGTCCTTCTAGTGAATAAATGAACCTAACAGTGACTGCAGATATTACCAATACATTTGCCTTTGAAGACCGTAAAACTTGTTCCTTCCCATTCTATTCCTACTTCAATGTGTGGTACCCTCTATTCAATTACCCCAGTCAAAAATCTAGGAAACTCAATTATTCTCCTTTCACCTCTTTGATATCTCTCAAAGTCATCTCAGGATCTCGGCCATCAGTGATAAAATTTAAACCCTCTCCATTTCTCATCTGAATTCTCACCTCCCTAACTGATCCTCCTATCTCCAGTATCTCTCCCCAATCTAGCCTATGTACTGCTCTTAGAATAATCTCTCCAGCTGGCAAACACCCAAGTGTTTAAATTCCTTTAGGGTTGGGATGCCTGGGTGGCTCAGTTGGTTGAGCAGCCAACTCTTGATTTTGGCTCAAGCCATGATCCCAGGATCATGGGATTGAGCCCCACATCAGGCTTCACACTGAGCATGGAGCCTGCTTATGAGTCAGTCTCAGTCTGTCTCTCTCTCTCTCTCTCTCTCTCTCTCCACCCCTCTCTCCCTGCATCGCACTCTCTCTCTCAAATTAAAAAAAATTTTTTTTTTTAATTTTTTAATTAAAAAAAAATTCCTTTGGGGTTATCTTTCAGTTGCCAGCTTAATACACCCCTGGCATGGTTTACAAGCCCTATGATGATTGCTCTCTGTCCACCACTCCTGCAACTGATGCTAATGCACCCCACTGTTAATAGCCATACTTAATTTTTGATCTTTCTAATAAACATGTAAGCCGCTTCCACAGCTCCACCTCTTCACACATGCTGGCTGCTCCCCTTTACCGAGCCTTGTTAGTCAGGCTAATCCTTATTTATTTGTCAAGATTCAGTGCAAAAGTTACCTCCTTTATGAAAACCACCACTGATCCCCAATGATGGGAGTTAAATACCTCTCCTCTCCAATCCCACTGCTTATCAAACACAACATTTATCCTACATATTTGGATATCTACATCGACCTCCCTATGAGTTTCTTGAGGAAGAGGAACATGTTTTATGCATCTTTGTATTCTCAGTGCCTGGAACATCAATTTATGGAATTAAAAACAAAATACCTGATATTCAACTTATAAGAAGCCATTGTCTTATGTCTAAAATGTACCATATATACTCTATAAATCAAATCCATACAAGCAAACATCATACCCATCCCATTTTTTAGTGGTGAAATGGCCTCCGTATTCTCCCTGGGAACTCGCAGGGCATTAGTATCTATGTAATAGGTGGGGCCGCCTTGTTTGCCTTTATCACCATCTATTTCCATCAGTGTGCTTCCATCATCTCTTTCTACCACCATACCAATAGCTGTGGGGAAATCCACCTGGAAGAGTCAAAAACATGATAATACAAGTTTTACCTGCTTTATCAAGTAGTCATTTTTTCCCAACTAAAATCTTTTACCATAATTGAGTGAGAATTTCTGCATGAATTTAATTCTACTCAAGTAAGTGATCCTTTCATATCCAATTAACTAATGCTACACTTACCTTGGGACAGTCCTCACCAGCATAACCAGCTCTCACAGTATAGGATCCAATGTCAAAAACAAGAGCTCCAACCTCATCTGAAAAAACAAAGGACAATTAACATTAACAACTTACAGGTCTCATATGAAAATTAAGAGTACTTAATGTGCTGGGGCACCTGGGTGGCTCAGTCGTTTGAGCGTCTGACTTTGGCTCAGGTCATGATCTCACAGTACATGGGTTTGAGCCCCGTGTCGGGCTCGGTGCTGACAGCTCAGAGCCTGGAGCCTGCTTTGGATTCTGTGTCTCCTTCTCTCTCTGCCCCTACCCCACTCGTGTGCTCTCTCTCTCTCTGTCTCTCTTAAAAATAAACATTAAAAAATTTTTAATAAAAAAGAGTACTTAATGTGGTTAATATGAGAATGTAAAAAAGTTCTATTAAAAATTAAAACAGGTATTACATTCTTATTATTATAAGCTTGAACTTAGTTTTAAATACACCTTAAAATAAAGATTCATTCAGTTAAAATATAACAAGTCATACCTTGTATATCAGTAGAGGCTCAATCAGAAAAGAGATGGTACACTAACACTGGGTAATTTGCAAGAGTTTACTTATTAAAGGGACTATTTATAAAGATATAGGCACAACACAGGAAAACCAAAAGGGATAGTATGCTACCCTAGCACTAATAACAGATCTGTTGCCACCCTTAGAACTGAAGAAACACAGAGAAAGAATGGTTAGCAGAACCTGGAGAGAGTTGTGTTGGGAGGGCTGCCTGATAGGAGCCGTGACCTTCAGTTGAGGGATGCAGTAAGCCATGGCTGACCCTGAGGGGAAGGAACCAGACTAATAAATATGTCAACCTCTCTCTTCCTCCTCTCTACTGGCTAGGGTAATCTTACAATTTCTCACCCAAACTGGGCCACTTCTGAATGCAAAAAGGGTTCCCTATTCATAGTTATACAAGGACAAGAGGCATAAGGCAGGAAACATGGTTGCCCTACCACTGGCCAAACCACAGGTTAACAGACCCACTGAGACAGTCAGTAAGGGTCACTCTTCAAGGGCACAAAGAGGGTGGAAATGGTGGAAAGTGGAGAGGCAAACGGAAGATATCCAGTACACTTAGTTGCCATTTTTTCATGTTAACAGAAATTATATTCCATGCAATTAGGATAGAAACTTAGCAAAACCCCAAGAAAAAGAGGAACCCTGAAGAGTAAGAGTTTAAAACATAATTACATAGGCCAAGTAAAAAGTTATCAAAGTTTGCACATTTCAAAGATTTGTAGTAGATAAAGTTTAATGCTGCAAAGAAAGCTGATTTTTTTTCACATTCAAATTCAGAGAAAAGCCTCTAATTATACTCTGAAAATATTTCCCCCAAAACTGCATGGTCCAAAAACAAAACACTTGGGTTTTCCAGGCACTAATTTTTCATTTTTTTCAATCATTAAAAATAATAAAGTGCTATTATTTATCTTCATTAAATTGGCAAAATCCATCTGATAAGACAAAGTATTGTCAAAGACATAGGGAAAGAGGAGCTCTTACACATTTACTAATAAAAGCTATAAACTGATACAACCCTAACGCTCAATTTAGTCATACGCACTAAAGTTGAAAATGTTCATACACATGGTAATGCAAATTAGTGTAGCCACTCTGGAAAACAGTATGGAAGTTACTCAAAAAATTAAAAATAGAACTATCCTACGACCCAGCAATTTATCCAAAGGATACGGTATTTATCCAAAGGATACAGGTATGCTGTTCTGAAGGGGCACATGCACCCCAACGTTTATGGCAGCACTATTGACAATAGCCAAAGTATGGAAAGAGCCCAAATGTCCATCAACAGATGAATGAAGAAAATGTGGTATATATATGTATGTATGTACACACACACACACACACACACACACACACACACTGGAGTATTACTTGGCAATCAAAAAGAATGAAATCTTGCTATTTGCAACTACGTGGATGGAACTAGAGGGTATTATGCTAAGTGAAATTAATCAGCTGGAGAAAGACAAATATCATATAACTTCACTCATATGAGGATTTTAAGATACAAAACAAATGAACATAAGGGAAGGGAAACAAAAATAATATAAAAACAGGGAGCGGGACAAAATATAAGAGACTCTTAAATATAGAGAACAGAGGGTTGCTGGAGGGGTTGTGGGAGGCAGGATGGGCTAAGAGGCATTAAGGAATCTATTCCTGAAATCATTGTTGTACCATATGCTAACAAACTTGGATATAAATTTAAAAATAAATACAGGCGCCTGGGTGGCTCAGTTGGCTGGGCGTTCGACTTTGGCTCAGGTCATGACCTCGTGGTTTATGAGTTTGAGCCCCACATCGGGCTCTGTGCTGACAGCTCAGAGCCTCGAGCCTGCTTTGGATTCTGTCTTTATCTCTCTGCACCTCCCCTGCTTGCTCTTTTTCTCTGTGTCTGTCTCTCTCTCTCAAATATAAAAAAAAACATTTTTAAAAAATTAAAAAATAAAAAATAAATTATTTTAAAAAGGAAGAACAAAAGTGGGAAACTCACAGTACCTTATTTATAGACTTAAAGTTACAGTAATCAAAACACTATGTTACTGACATACTATGATGTAGATCAGCGGACTTATAAGCCAACAAAATAGAGAATTCAGACACACACACACACACACACACACACACACACACAAAGAAAATGTACACACACAGAAATCACAGTTTTTATTTTCTCTACAGAAACTCTCTCACACACATCACAAGGAAACACGTTTAAGAACGTTCATTAGCTATGTGACCTTCGGTGATTTCTAACCTCTCTGCCTCAGTTTCCTCGTATGTAAACATGCATAATAGTTTCTAACACATAGGATGTTATAATAAATAAATGTGTTAAATGCTTTAATGCACATAAGCACTTACAACAGGAACAGCACATAATAATCACAATAAGTGGGAGCTGCCATTATCATTATCACCACACTACTTGTCACAGGAAAAGATAAAAATAATCTAATGGCCTCTCAGTAGGGAAATAGATAAACTATAAATTATTCATACCATGAAATACTGTACAGCAGTTAAAATGAATGATCTAGATGTACATATCAATATGGATAAACCTAAAAAAAAAAAAAATTAACTAGTTTGAAAAGCTAGCTACTATGGGCACCTGGGTAGCTCAGAAGGTTAAATGTTTGGCTCCGGTCATGATCTCACAGTTTGTGAGTTCGAGGCCCATGGTGGGCCGTGTAATGACCGTGCAGAGTTTGCTTGGGTTTTTCTCTCTCTCTTTCTCAAAATAAATAAATAAACTTGAAAGAAAGAAAGAAAGAAAGAAAGAAAGAAAGAAAGAAAGAAAGAAAGAGAAAAAGAAAAAGAGAAAGAAAGAAAGAAAGAAAGAAAGAAAGAAAAAGAAAGAAGGCTAGTTACTATACATACATACACATTGCGATACTGTTTAATTCATTATGGATACACACACACTTAGTATTAAAAATATGCATGGGGCCTGGTAATGCTGCATATCCAACTTCGGTTCTGTGGTTACCTCTAAGGAGGGAGAAAAGGGGACTCTATACGAATAACATTCTATTTCTTAAAATATCTCAGGCAAATATGGTGAAATATTACATCTATCACATACAAACTTACATATATGTTTCATTATTAGTATATTTGAAGTACTAAAAATTGAGTTTTAAAATAAAGAAAAACCAATGATTATACAGATATTCATAGTGAAGAGATGGTATCTTTACAGAATAATAATCTCATTTTTATTTAAATAAAGAGCCACCTATTTTTATTCCTAATTTGAAAAGAAGTCTCTTCATTTATTATACTTCCCATTCTCGATACAATTCTCTGATCCAAATTATTTTGTCTGAAAATAGGGGTCCTTAAAAGCAGAACACTGCATTTGTTTTCACCATAGCATGTATACTCAAGTACAAACAGTAAAGTTAACAAATGACTATAAATTAATAAACTTTAACACTGACTAATTACAATGTTGGGTAAAGAAATATCTTAACTAAATGAATTAACTGCCAGGTTAACCAAAATATTCAACTCTCAGTCTCAAGGATCAAGGCTCTTAACCTTTTCTGTATCATGGACCCCTTTCACAAAGCTCTGGGCTGAAGTGTTTCCCCCTAAAATCCGTACATTGAAGTCTTTACCCCAGTACCTTAAAATATGACTGTATTTGGAGATAAGGTCTTTAAAGAGGTGATTAAATTAAAATGAGATCATTAGGATATGCCCTAACCCAATATGACTGGTGTCCTTATAAAAAGAGGAAATTTAGACACAGATATGTACAGAGGGAAGACCATGTGAAGACACAGGGGGAGGAGGATGGCCATTCCAAACCAAGGAGAAAAACCTCCAAGGAAAACAACCCTGCCAGCACCTTGATATCAGACTTCTTGACTCCAGAACTGTGAGAAAATTAATTTCTGTTATTTAAGCTACCCAGTCTGTGGTACTTTGTTACGGCAGCTCTGGAAAACTAATACAGATACATTAGGAAACTTAGGACTCCCTTCTTAGAATGTTCTAAAGTAGATTATAAAAGAAGCCAATTATAACAAAACATAATTCTACCTGTGGATTCCTTGGGGAGGTGAGGGACCCCACACTGGAACCCCTCCCTTAATTTACCCCCTCTTAGGTAATCTGCTCCACTCCTACGGCATCAACTTCTACTAATAATTTCAAGCTCAAATCTTTCTCTCAAGCCCTCACCTTTATCTAGATCCATGTCTCAAACTTTTTTAAAAAAACATCACAAATAAGATTTTTTATTTGTTACCATTAAATGTCTGCATTTTAAGAGATTCTTGGACTGGTGGCTCATATCCATCAGCTCATTCAACTTTAGCAATGGTCTCTAGGGGTGCCTGGGTGGCTCAGTTGGTTAAGTGTCTGCTTCAGCTCAGGTCATGACCTTATGGTTCGGGAGTTTGAGCTCCATGTCGGGCTGTGCTCACATCTCAGAGCCTGGAGCCTGCTTTAGATTCTCTCTCTCTCTCTCTCTCTCTCTCTCCCTCCCTCCCTCCCTCCCTCCCTCTCTCATTCTCTCTCTGTCCCTCTCCCTCTCTTTCTCTCAAAAATAAACCAACATTAAAAAAAAATTTTTTTAAACAAACAAAAACTTTAGCACTGGTCTCATTTTCAGTAGCTTTTCCTTTTAAAAGAAAAGTGAATTACTGCCTTCACCATGAAGCTCCATGAGCTCCCAATTCAAACTTGGGCTTCTTCAGCATTTTTACTTTTCTAACAAAGACATCATAGAGTGGAAAAATAGATCGGCAAACCTTGTTTAGATCTTTTCTGATGGTGTCTGGAATCAATTTATTTACCACTTCTTTCAAGTCATTTGTCTGCACACCTCAGGTCATAATCTCCATCATCATTTTCTGGATTTGGTGGACCTGTTGGTACTGAGCATAAGAGGTCTTCCGAATTGGATTGTTGCCTGCCTGTTTCGGTAAAACCAACACAAACTAAATGAAGCAAATAACCATCGGCAACCTCGACCTCAACAGGAGTTTCAACCATGGTTTGCCGTTTTTTTGACCATGAAGTACATTTTGTCATGGGTAAAATCCATGGCATGGAAATTAGTCAGGCAGTTTTTGCCCTGAACATCCTCAGTATTAGCTTAAATTTTCTAAATGCCAACTTCATCACTCTGCAGAAGGCTCACTTCAAAAACATGACCCTTAGGCAATCAGATACAATTTTGATTCCTTGAGTTCTTGTGACTAATGTTTTTCCAATATTTCTTATACTGAACACAGGTGGTGCTTTTACATCATACCAATTTTTCTTAGAAAACAGATCAGGAGCATCTGACTGCAGCTCAGGTCATGATCTCACAGTCCATGAGTTTGAGCCCAGCGCCAGGCTCTGTGCTGACAGTTCGGAGTCTGGAGCCTGCTTTGGATTCTGTGTCTCCCTCTCTCTCTGCCCCTCCCCTGCTCATGCTCTGTCTCTGTCTCAAAAATAAATAAAAACATTTTTAAAAATTTTTTAAAAGAAAAACAAAACAGATCAACCACTTTCTTCTTGACTCCCTTTCTGCCACCTTTCATGAGGCACTTGCTCTTGATGACCGCCATGATGCTACTCAGAGAGCCAAAAGGCCATATGACAAACTTCTTAGTGTACAACATTGATTCCTCCTGATGTCCCATGGTTACCTCATATTCAACATATCTGAAGCACTGTCTTCCTTTCCCCATCCTACTTAACCTAATCTTAGCAGTGCTATCACAGTTAGTGGCCTAATCAGCAGAGACAAAAAACTGTGAATTCCTTCATATTTTCATACCCCTCAGCAAGTTCTGCCAAACATTCTGCTAAATATTTCTCAATTCCCTTCCTCTTTGCTACCATTGCCCCTGTCTTGAGTCAAGCTCTTATCTCAACAGGGAATTACTACAATTCCCTGTAAGTATTTTATTTCCCATCTCTTCATTTTTTCCATCCACCTTACAAACTACTGCACTGTGATCTTTCAAAATTACAACTCAACATATTGGTACATAAATCCTTCAACGAAAAGAGAATCATCTGGTGGTTTCCCATCATCTACAAAATAAAATTCAAGTCATTTCACCCAGTTGATATTCAAGACCTAGCAAAATCTGGCAGTAATTTCATTTCCCACTTTACACACTAGTATGACTGGATAATGTTGTCTCCTAAACACACCACATACTCTCACTCAGCTAATTTTTGCATATGCTGTCCTTCTCCACTCTTCTTCCATCATCCCTACAACCTCTCTTGTAAAGTCCTCTGACTCCCCAACAATGAGTTAGTAACTTTCTTCTCTGTTCTACCTTTGTACCTTCGACATATCGTCATTACCGAACACACTTTGTTGAATTACCCTTTCTCATCAATATAAAATTTTATAAATGGTAAGATACACCATCTCTTCATGCACCAAGAAAAAAAGCATGCTGCCAATTAAACTCTCACCATCAAGAAATATTCCATGTCGGGGTGCCTGGGTGGCTCAGTCGGTTAACTGCAGACTTTGGATCAGGTCATGATCTCACAGTTTGTGGGTTCCAGCCCTGCGTCTGGCTTTGTGCTGACAGCTAGGAGCCTGGAGCCTGCTTTGGATTCTGTGTCTCCCTCTCTCTCTGCCCCTCCCCTGCTCGTGCTCTCTCAAAAATAAATAAACATTAAAAAAAAATGTTTTTTAAGAAATATTCCATGTTAATTATACTTGAATTAAAATTTAAAAAAAATTTAATATGTAAAATAGAAAAACTTCAAAAAGAAAAGAAATATTCCAACTTCAGCTCTTTAAATATGGGGAGGGGGGAATGTACAACTGAAGTAAATAAAATGCAGTGTCTATTTATTTGACTGCCTCACCTGTAAGACTGAGTTTCTTGGAGACAGAGGCTATACCTACCTGGTAAATTTTTTTATGAAATGAAAATCTAGGAGTACCTGGGTGGCTCAGTTGGTTGAGCACCCACTTTGGCTCAGGTCATGATCTCACGGTTCATGAGTTCAGGCCCTGCATCGGGCTCTATGCTGACAGCTCAGAGCTGGAGCCTGCTTCAGATTCTGTGTCTCCCCCTCTCTCTGCCCCTCCCCAGCTCACATGGTCTCTCTCTTCTCAAAACTAAACATTAAAAAATAAAAAAATAGGGGCGCCTGGGTGGCGCAGTTGGTTAAGCGTCCGACTTCAGCCAGGTCACGATCTCGCGGTCCGTGAGTTCAAGCCCCACATCAGGCTCTGGGCTGATGGCTCGGAGCCTGGAGCCTGTTTCCGATTCTGTGTCTCCCTCTCTCTCTGCCCCTCCCCCATTCATGCTCTGTCTCTCCCTGTCCCAAAAATAAATAAAAAATGTTGAAAAAAAAATTTTAAAAATAAATAAATAAATAAATAAATAAATAAATAAAAATCTAATAAATCAATTATGTTCCTATCTTAATGAGAGGCAAACTAGACACAGATTTTAATGTAAGACTCCTGATGCTTAGAATTTTGCATCTGCTTTTTTTTCCTTTTTCAAAGGTATAGGTCTATCTCCTGTACCTCGTTTTGTTAACAACTAGAACCAATGAACACAAAATAGAATGGCAAAGGGACATAGGAGACTTAAACCATAACCACAGAGGTCTGGATATTTAAAAACCAGGATACAATTTCTAACGGATAAAAGTCCTCAAGAGTTGGATCCCTTTGCTACTAAAAACACAGTTTTCACTTTTCTGAAGATATTGGTGCTTTTCTGGAGTAAATGGCTTCCAAGTTTAAAGGTGTGGTGGTTTTTCTGGGAAAACATGAAACAATGGTGGCAATTTTCTAACCTGGTCTTAAAACATTCCAAGATAATACTGAAGGCTAATAACTTTGGGAGAAAGTGGGAAGATCATTTTTGTTTGTTTGTTTGTTTGGACAGGGTACACCAACTCACGGGGATGGAGATTTTGAGAAAATTTTAAGGTTAGAGATCTGGGGGTCAGGAGTGCAGGAATGATGAAACAATTTATCAAAGATGGCCTGTTTATTTTTATAATGCAGAGTTTGAAGTAAAGGAGCACCATGAGAGATAGTCACAGGAACAATGAGTAGGTCCAGAAACCAGTTAGAAAGTATAGAAATCTGGGTAAATTATGCATTATACCTAACGCTAAAGATCAATGTCAGATCTAGTCAGAAATCATTATTAGTATAAGACAGCCATAAATTTTAAAATTTAAACTCCAAAGATCTTTTCAATAAGCAAGTCAGTTAAAAATACAGCTTCTTAAGTTAATTATTCAAAACCTAGGAGAGAAGAAGTTTGGTTTCTTCTCACAATACACCCTTTGGAAAATGTCACCCAATATAAATACTGACCATACAGTGGTAGCACAAACACAAAATCATACACTTATTTTTGTAAGTTTTAAATATTTTGTATGTGGAATAGGCTTTATGACATATTCCCCTCCTAAGCAAATGAGAAAAAGGACGTTTATTCTGAATACCTAAACCATACATGAATAATATGCTGTGGCTATACAACTGAAAAATGACTTATGGAGAAACAACCAAAAAACTTTCTATTTTTAAAATAGGAAAGGGTTTTACTGAAATGCCATCTTCTTCAACCCAGAGATTCTTGTTCCCCATTTCTTAGGAAGTTCGATAACTCTTGGCCAGTTCATCTTTTCCATATTACTTTCTTATTCCGTAATACAGGGACAGCATTACCATCCCCTATATGGTTGTTATAGATTGGACTAATGCATGTATTAAATGCAACACATGAAAAGTATCTGGGAACAGTTCTTAGTACACAGTATGCACTCAATAAATGTTTGCTGCTGGTATCATTAATATCCATTTCTGCCTCAGTCATATTAAACAATGCCTTCAAAGGAAATACTCCCAGACAGCCTCTAAGTCCTTGGATCAGTGAACCTAAAGGTCAGAATAGAGTCAACAACCTCCGTAAGGCAAAGGCACAAAGATCCAGGACTGCATCTTCAGATGAGGAAGAGGTAAATCATGAAGATCCACTAGGCTTTCTCCAAAGTAAAAAATGGGAAACTACGGACGGGACACTCACATGTGAGAAATCAAAACCAAGAACATAAACGGGAAAGAAGGGGCTGAGGGTCAGCATATTACTTCAAAGAGACTCTAGCTACACTCCAAAAACTCCTAAGAACTTTGAAAACCCAATTTCTATCCCCTACCTGTAAAATGCCATCCTCTTCAGAAACAGTATCCATCCTTACTAGACACAGTAACAAAAGCAACACTTCAAATCTGTCTCCTTGTTCTGGAAACTCCTCAAACACAACACAAACCAGAATCATATACACCAGTGCTTCCTCTACCTGTCTAGCAAGAATGGAAGCTCTGATTCAGTATATGTAGACTGGAGCTTGAGAGTCTGCATTTCTAAAAAGCTTGCAGGTGATGCTGACTCTGCTGATCATGGACCACACGTTGCGGAGCCACGTATAGCATCATCTCATTGAATCTTCACAGCCACACCACTGGGCAGGAATTATCTTTCCCAAAATGAGCCCGAAGTTGAGAAAAGTTAAGTAACTTGCCCAAGGCTAAAGCGCTCAATACATGGTGGGGCTGAAAGTACAAGCCGGGTCTGCGTAACTCCCAGACCCGTGTCAATCTTTCCACCACACTACAGCCTGCCCAAGAAAGCATCTGTAAGTTACAGGTGTTCCCATGGGTAACTCTGGAGAACCCAGTCAACAGGCAGAAATTACGGAAAGGTGTGAGGCTGCTAAGCACGGAACGAGGAGGCTGCGTCGGGAGTGGCCGCCACTCCTCCAGGCAGTGGTACCTCTCTCGGCTCGCTTTACCCTCCAAGGGACTTTGCGGAAACCTTCCGTCCACGCTTGCAAACTGCTGGAACCTCCCAAGTTTAAACACGCGCGCGCGCCCCGATGTCGCAGACTTGTGGAGACACCGGGGGAGATGCAACCCTGCGGCTAGCCACTCAAGCCGGGGTTCTGCGGGCCGACCCCCTTGAAGTGCCCGCCCAGCCCGAGGCCGGAGCGCACCCCCAAAACCCTGCTCCTCCGGGGGGGCCGAGGCTGGAAGGAACCGCGGGGGGCGGCGACTCTGGGCGCCCAAGGCTCTCAAAAGAGCCGGGTGGGCTCCGGGGGCGGGCAGAGCGCGGGGCGGGGATGGGGCGGGGAGGCCGGGGTCCCGAGCGGGGAGACCGGAAGGGGCCGCCGCGGAGGGGAGGGCTGGGGAGGGCTGGGGGCGGCGGTTACAAAACCCACATGCTAAAAAGGCGCGCTCTCTCGTCCGGCCGCACTCACTCACCTCCCCCGTACACCCCGCCGCTCATGGCTGCTGTCCGCGCGACTCCTACGCTAAAGGCTACCGGGCGAAGTGACTGCGACGGCCGCGAGTGTGGGTCCCGAGAAGCACTAACCCCCTACCCCCTTAACTTCCACCGCCACCCCCCTCGGGCAACAAAGCCGCGTCCACACACCCCGGAGCTCAGTCACACTTGCTGTCTGCTCTTATCAGCCAATCACAAGAGGCCCGGGTACCCTTTAGCCAATCAGAAAGAGGTTGTGCTGCATCCCTGCCGCGGCACAGCCAGTTTAGCCAATCGAGGGCAGCCATGGAGGCGGGGAAAGGGTAAAGCGACGGAAGGAGGGAAGGAGTTGGGTTGCGGAACTGGCCCCAGGCGGGAGGGGTAGCTGGGGGGCGGAGCTTCCCGAGTGGGCGGAGCTTCCTGAGTGGGCGGGAGAGTGCGGCAGAGGGAGCAGCAGAGGGAGGAGAGAGTCCGAGGGGAAGTGTCCGGGCGGGTCCAGGGGTGTGGCTGGGCGCCGAGCAGCGGTGGGACTCTGGTAGAAGAAAGTAAAACCCTGGAAAAGAGTCTGGAAATAACAGTGTCTCCGCGCAGCGACTCCCAGTTTTGGGTTGTGGGGATGCAGAATTTTTTTTTTTCCAGAAAAAGTATGTTCAGCTAACTTTTATGTTAAAAAGATTTTCAACTAACTTTTATGTTAAAAGCTCAACTTTGGGGTAGGGGAACAGTAAATCAAATAAACCTATAGGATCCTGCAATTTTTTAAATGACTATTAATAATTAGAAGAAGAAAGAGATGACATATTTTCCCAACTAAATTTAGGTAGCACTTTAAAAAATATTTTTTTCTTTATTCCTTAAAATATTTGTTTATTTAGGGGCGCCTGGGTGGCTCAGTCGGTCCATCGTCCGACTTCGGCTCGGGTCATGATCTCGCAGTCTGTGAGTTCGAGCCCCGCATCAGGCTCTGTGCTGACAGAGCCTGGAGCCTGCTTCCGATTCTGTGTCTCCCTCTCTCGCTGCCCTTCTCCCGCTCATGCTCTGTCTCGCTGTCAAAAATAAATAAACATTAAAAAAAATTTTTTTTAATGTTTGTTTATTTATTTATTTATGTGACAGAGTGTGTGGTCCCTGAACAAGGTAAGGGCAGAGAGAGAGGCAGACAGAGAATCCCAAGCAGGCTCTTCGCTGTCAGTGCAGAGTTGGAGACAGGGCTTGAATTCACAAACCATGAAGATCACGACCTGAGCTGAAATCAAGAGTCACACCCTTAAACAACTGAGCCAGCTAGGTGCCCCTAAAATTATTTTTTAAAGTATCATTGATTTTTTTAATGTTTATTTATTTTTGAGGGAGAGGGAGGGAGACAGAGCATGAGTGGAGGAGGGGCAGAGAGAGAAAGACACACAATGGAGAGCAGGCTGTAGGCTCTGAGCTGTCAGCACAGAGCCCGATATACACCCCATAAAAGTATCATCGCTTTTTTTTATCCTGTGAGACAGGTGTCAAACAATCCTCATCCAAGCAAGTACCTGATTCTAAATATATACCTAGCCTGTCTATTGTTCTTAGTCCTCTGGTTTTACCAGCCCAGTCCAGGTCACTGATATCTCTCCCTGGAATTGGTCTGTCTAAAGTCTGGACATATAGGCTGCTCTTAGCCCTAGGAATAATGGAATAAAGTCCCGTAAGTCTCAGTGCCAGCAACGCGGCAGAGTGGTAGTAGGGTGAGGAACAAAGCTAGTGAGAAAACAGTCCCATTCACTTAATAGTATAATCTCAGTGTATCTGATCATTTAGGAAATCCCCATTAACCCAATGAGATAATGCAGAGGTCAGCAAATTATAGCCCCATGGCCAAACCCAAGCTGCTTTCTGTTTTTGTATGGCCTATGAGCTAACAATGTTTATTCCATTTTTAAATGGTTTTTAAAATTATTTTTAGGAATAATACTTTATGACATGTGAAAATTATATGAAATTCACATTTCAATGACCATAAACTAAGCTTTACTAGAGCACAGCCAAGCTTATTCATTTATGGCTGCTTTTGGGGTATAAGGCCAAGTTGAGTAGTTATGACAGACACTAAGCTGGAGAACATGTTTCCTATCAGACCCCTTGTAGAAAGAGTTTACTGACCCCTGAGATAATGCATGTAACACATCTAGCACAGTGCACTAAGTACTCTATGTTAATTGTTGCCCCCATGATTATAGCTTTTAGTATATAGATACCTATCAAATTCTCAAAATATTCCCATTTCCACTCTGTGGTTTTATGCTGTTTGACTAATAGCTTTCACTGTATAAATACCTATCAAATCCTCAAAAATATTTCCATTTCCACTCTGTGGTTTTATGCTGTTTGACTAATAAAGCCAATGAGCTATAAAACATGTGGTACTTTGGTAATAATTAAATGTTGAAGCAATACTATTTGTGTTGAAAATACACAGTAATTCATTTAAATCAGTTTATAGTTTAAATGCATAGTAATTCAATGTACCAACTTAAATGCATAGTAATTCAATATACCAACTAAAATGGATTATGTATCTTGATATCTCTCATCAGTATTATCTACAACCTCTCCCATCCATGGAGAAATAGAGTTGGGTTGAAGAAGTTGGGACACTGGGGTGGCTCAGTTGCTTAAGCATCTGACTCTTGATTTCGGCTCCAGTCATGATCTCACAGTGTACTAACAGTGTGGAGCCTGACTCTCGTTCTTTCTACCCCTCCCCTGCTCACTCTCTCTCTCTCTCTCTCAAAATAAATAAACAAACAAAAAAAAAATAAAAGTAAAAGTAAAATATTTGTCCTACAACTTCAGTGTTTGTCAGAAAACAAAACAGTTCAGTAGGGTTAATGAGGACAATACAGCTAGCCTTCAGGGAGGCCTGAGATGCTGTGAATGTCTCCACCCATAAAGAACACAGTGGAGTGCAGGAGAATCTTTAGTATGACAACACAGAGAACACAGCTTGAGAAAATGCTAGAAAGTCATGCTTAGTTGTTTTTGTTTATAATAAGGGATTGGCTTTATTTGATAATTCGAAAAGATATTAGAAAACAGATCATTCATTCATAATTTCAGGTCAGCTTGTTCTCTTGATGTATCACGGGACACATTACTTTATATGATAATAAACCATTGTAATGAACTTCAAATGAACTGAACTTCAGAGTCATCTGGTATGTCAGGACTAATGACATGTTAATGCAGATAAAAGTGCACACTTAAGTCTTTCATTAATTTTAATCAGCAAAATTGTAATAGGGCACTAAGATTGTTGCCCCTAAAGTATTGAATTGCTGGAGGGACTGTTGAGAAAGGAAACCTATTCAGTATCCCAAGAGAACAATGTCAGAGAACTGCACATGCTTGGTAATAATGACATTGTTTCTTTCGTGGTAAGACTTATACTGTGGCAACTTGTTTGCTTCCATTCTTCATAATTAGGAAAGCTGGTAGGAAATACATTAAAAGGAAAATACTGACCCAACAGAATCTACTTTGTGAAATATAAAATATGTGAGTGTTTGTGTGTGTGTGTGTTAATATTTCTCCTCTGTAGCCTAACATGTTTTCCCTAAAGTCTTGGCTGAGCCTACAGTAACATTACTGAGAGCTAGTTGGATTAAAAAGCAACAACAACAACAGCAACTCAAGATTATTGTCTGTGCCAATTTTCAAGGGCATAATGTACCAAAACAACCAATGCTTACAATTTTCCCACCTGAGCCAGCATTCTCCTTCTATCAACCTAAAAATAAAAGATATTGAAGTAACATGTATGTAAACTTATTTGCCTTTAGTAGATGCTCAGTGGTTGCTTCTGAATCCAGATCAATAAAAATAAGCGCCCTTTTAGAAATCCTTTGTAATCTCCAAGCAGCAAGAATGTCTTCTGAGTGAGTACCCAGTGTAACACTTGATTTTGCCTCACTGGGTCGCTGGTCTTCCATTCTTGTAATGCTGCATCAGCCTGCCCAAGACGCTGTACCTCACGCCTTTTTTCACCAGCTCTGGCAGAATTCAGACTATGGAATTACAGCACTCATTACAAAATATTACCGATCTCATCCCATCTCCGCCTTTATCAGTCTCAGAGTTGAAAAAAACTTCAACTTGCAAATGTAAGCTAGAAAACAAATTCAGGAGATTATCATTTGTTACAAATAATGACACAACTTATGTCCATTTAGAGTTATTTTATTCATGCAGCAAAATATATGACATTAGTAATTATCAAAAACTGGGGCACCTGGGTGTCTCAGTTGGTTAAGCATCCAGACTTTGGCTCAGGTCATGATCTCGTGTTTGTGGGTTCAAGCCCTGTGTCGGGCACTGTGCTGACAGTTCAGAGCCTAGAACCTGCTTCAGATTCTGTCTCCATCTCTCTTCCCCTTCCCTGTTATGCACTGTGTCTCTCTCTTCCTCTTTCAAATGTAAATAAACATTAAAAAATTATTTAAGTAATTATCAAAAACTAATTTCACTGTAAGCAATTTTGTGTGGATGGATCTGTGTGTGCGTAAAGAGTACCACTGTTTAGTGAAATTCTGTGTGTGCGTAAAGAGTACCACTCTCTGTTTAGTGAAATTCCAAAAATGTGACATGAATGCAAGCACTACTGAGATAAAGGATAAATATCTGGAGACTAGAGCTTTTCACCAGTAGAAATATGATCAGTCAGGGGCGCCTGGGTGGCTCAGTCGGTTAAGCGGCCAACTTCAGCTCAGGTCATGATCTCGCAGTCCATGAGTTCGAGCCCCGCATCAGGCTCTGTGCTGACAGCTCAGAGCCTGGAGCCTGTTTCAGATTCTGTGTCTCCCTCTTTCTCTGACCCTCCCCCGTTCATGCTCTGTCTCTCTCTGTCTCAAAAATAAATAAACGTTAAAAAAAAATTAAAAAAAAAAAGAAATATGATCAGTCAGACTGATACATCTGTTTTCCATTAGAATAGTAAGAGATCTGCTAACCATTTCAGATAATATGACCTAGCTAGACAAAGAAGCAAATGAAAATATATGTGGTTATAGCTTGTACCTTTGTAACACATCAACAGGTTTGTCATAATATTCACAATGTGATCCTGAAAAGACAAATAAGGAAAGAAGATGAAGTGCTAGATACTCTGTGGATTTCATATGTGTTTGTTATTTCATAATCGCTTTTAAAATCTCTTTGTTCACTTGATATGGCTCTTTTCAGAAATCACAACACGAGCAAACATTGTCAACATTTAATCAATTGGTGGTATAAAGTGGCACCACGCCACCTGGGGTCACTTCAGGGCCAATCATGGATTTCCCACTGATCTAGGTCAGCGCCAGAGCCATGTGATGGGGCTGTTACCTCCGCCACGTAGAAACACTCAAATGAGTCCAAAGTTCTTGTTCTGTATTGTTTCTTTAAGATCCTTGAAACTATTTTTGGAATACACAGAAGAAATGTCTCTGCCATATGGTAATAATGACTACAAATTACTGACCTCCTAATAAGTGCTATCATAGGAAACACGCTTTATATTTTCTGTGTAATCCATACACCTTCCCATGTGGGTTTTTTCATAAGAGGCCCAGAGATTTCAGCAAGTTGCCCAACATCACACAGCTATTGAAAGAGTCAGAGGGCACCTGGGTGGCTCAGTTGAGCGTGGAACTCTTGATTTCCTCTCAGGTCATGATCTTGCAGTTGGTGAGATAGAGCCCCACGTGGAGCTATGCACTGATAGCACAGAGCTTGCTTGGGATTTTCTCTCTCTCCCTGTCTCTCTGTCCCTCTCCTGCTCGCTTGCCATCTCTCAAAATAAATAAACTGAAAAAAAAAAAGTCAGGATTTGAAACTATGATTGCCTGATCCTACCAAGCATGCTACTTCCCAAGACACCTTTTCCTTTCTACTTCTTCTACGTGTCCGGTAAACTTTAAAAACAAAAACAATTTTAATTTTTATTATATATACCTATGTTTTTAAAATTAAAAGGTACAAAAAGTTATACAGGAATGTCTTCCTTCCACCTGTGTCCCTAGCTGCCCCATTCTCTTCTTCAGAGATGTTCTATGCTTCTATGAGTAATTATGTAGATATATCTCTCCCCTCCTCACAGTTTTCCTGATATAAATGGTAACTCACACTATGATGAGTTCTAAAAGGCATTCTCTTGAGAAACTAATTCTGAGATGTTTACTTTTGAGCACTTTTGTTTAAAATAGTAGTCTATATACACAGCTTCAATTGAATACAAAAGAGTGAAAAAAACAAGTCTCTCTCCCTCTAATCCTTGAAATTCCTTGTTTCTCGATCCAGATTGACTCACTCTTACCAATTTCTTTTGTAACCTTCCAGAGACAGTTTTTTTAAATGAAAGCATATCTTTGTATCCTTTCCCCTACTCTTTTTGCTTATTTACACATGCAGTAGCATACTGAACACGTTGTTTCGCACCTGACTTTTTTCACTCAACCATGATACCTTGGAGATCATTCCATGTCAGTATGTATAATTCTATCGTATTCATTTTAACATCAGAAAGAATTCCATGATATGTATATACCATAATTTATTTCACCGGTTCTCTACATACGGACATTAAGTTGGTTCTAGTCTTTTGCTGGTATAAAGAATGCTTCGAGACTATTCTTTACTGTATGTGTATGTGAGAGAGTTTTTATGCAGGATGAATTCCCCGAAGTGGAATTGCTGGGTCACAGGGTATATGCCTTTTTTTCAATGGTCATTGCCAAATTACTCAGAGATTGCACAATTTATGTTCATCCATTAACATGTTTGGGAATATACTTTTCCCCCAAACCTCACGAGCGCAGAACTTTATCAAACTTCTGTCACAGTGGAGTTTCTATGTTTCATTCATTCATTCGTTAGTAGTTTAGGCAGAGCCCCTAATTATACCAACTGTATCATTAATGGTATACCAGATCCAGCAGTACATTTGGGGGGCTCTAGACTCTGGATGCCAAAAGCAAGCTGAATCTTTGATCACCTAATTTATTGAATACCTGCCCTAGGCCAGGCACTGAGGATACAAGGAGAAATGAGCAATGGCTGCACTCAAGGACTATAACAGTTTCCACAGTGTATGAAAATGGCTGCTAACACATTCCAGTTACTACTTGGAGAATGGATCCCAAATGTTCACTTAGGCTTAGGCTTAGGCTTCCACCAGAGCTTGCAAAGATGTGGGTGGTGGTTGTGCAATCCTTCCATTTAAAGTCTTTTATCTCCACTCTAGCATATGAATAAGACAGTTGCAAAGAAAAGAGAAAGCATTTGGCACACCTAATGGGAGGTACTCACATTTAATTGCAGTATGCACTCTGGCTCTAGCTGGGGAACAGCTTATAGAGTCTATTTTGTTGGTAGGTGTGAGAAGGTGTTTCTTTTGTTCTGTTTTTCTGTGTGTGGAGGGGAGGGCTTAAAGTTTTCTAGAAAAAATATATGAGAAACAGAGGAATTGTTAATTACAAAACCATCAGTCTAGGGGCGCCTGGGTGGCTCAGTCGGTTGGGCGGCCGACTTCGGCTCAGGTCATGATCTCGCGGTCCGTGAGTTCGAGCCCCGCGTTGGGCTCTGTGCTGACAGCTCAGAGCCTGGAGCCTGTTTCGGATTCTGTGTCTCCCTCTCTCTGACCCTCCCCCGTTCATGCTCTGTCTCTATCTCAAAAATAAATTAAAAAAAAAACGTTAAAAAAAAATCAAAACCATCAGTCTTTGCAGATAATTCAAATAACTGTTGTCTTCCGGCTCTACCTAAACTGACTATAAGAAAACCTATATTTAAGCTTACCATTATGTTTGTTGATTTCTGATAAAAATGTCAAAAGTGCCCATATGCAGATGGAAAAACCCAAACAGTGAAGAATTTGAGCATTAAACTCGGTCATAATTAGCCTATTGTACCTAATCAGTATGATGAGTTCTGAGCCTTGAGTACAGCCTCTCTTTCCCACCCTCCCTTTTTCTCAGATATAGCTTATACAGAATCACATTATGCTACTCTGAGATTACTCACCTTATCAACTGTCAGACGTTGATAAAGTCACACAGGGATTAAAAAGCCTCTGATTTCACTGCGTGTACCATCAGTGGTGCACCAAATCCGGGAGTACATTTTTGGGACTCTAGACTCTGGATGACACAAGCAAGCAAAATAATTCACAAGCTAAACCTTTGATCATCTTGTATCATTCTGTCAGCTGTTAGAGGCATCAAAGTTATTCCTACTGTGCCAACTGGGCTATAGTAAGAAACACGGAGATAGCAATGCTCTGGAAAACTTTTTGGTGTCTATTCCCTGGGACATCTGAATGAAGAGATTCTGAAGGATTTTAGAATCCTTCTGAAAGGTTATTGAGTAACACTTGCCAGTAACCTTTGTGAATGTGGTTGCTAGTTTTTCCCAAGAAGTCTTATTAAAAACTTAACCTAAAAATGGTCTACTTCACATCAGTATCACTATGATCATAATCACAACTATTAACTAACATTTATTTTTTTATGTTTATTTTTGAAAGAGAGAGAGAGACAGAGTGTGAGCAGGGGAGGGGCAGAGAGAGAGGGAGACACAGAACCCAAAGCAGGCTCCAGACTCTGAGCTGTCAGCACAGAGCTAAATGCGGGGCTCAAACTCACGAACTGCAAGATCATGACCTGAGCTAAAGTCAGACACTTAACTGACTAAACCACCCAGCTGTCCCTTAACTAACATTTATTGAACTGTGTTTATTGGAAACTGCTGACCCTGAAGATATAACAGGAATAAGGCAAAGAAAATCAGGGGGCACCTGGGTGGCTCAGTCAGCTAAGCGTCCAACTTTGACTCAGGTCATGATCCCACAGCTTGTGAGCTCAAGCCCCATTGTGGGCTCTGTGCTAACAGCCTGGAGCCTGCTTCAATTCTGTGTCCCCCCTCTCTCTGCCCCTACCCTGCTTATGTTCTCTGTCTCTCATAAATGAATAAATATTTTTAAAAGAATAAAAAAAAAGAAAATCAGGAAAAAAATATACACCTTGAGAAAGCATATAGTGCAGATAAAGATTGAAAGAGAACACAGAGAAATAAAAATGGCTGTACATAGCTAATAGAGTTATATGTACATTTTTAATGTTTTGTTTTGCATCATAAATTGTTGTTTTAATTTTTTTAATGTTTATTTTTGAGAGAGAGAGAGAGAGAATGAGTGAGGGAGGGACAGAGAGAGAGAGAGGGAGACAGAGAATCCAAAGCAGGCTCCAGGCTCTGAGCTGTCAGGACAGACTCTGACCCAGGGCTCAGACTGGTGCACCTAGAGATCATGACCTGAGCTGAAGTCCAATGCTTATCCAACTGAGCAACCCAGGCGCTCGAGCATCATAAATTGTTTTAAGCGTTATTTAAAAAAAATTTTTTTAAACATTTTATTTATTCTTGAGAGAGAGAGTGAGAGTGAGAACGAGAGCAAGAGAGAGAGAGAGAGAGAGAGAGAGAAAATGCGAGTGGGGGAGGGGCAGAGAGAGAGGGAGACAGAGAATTCAAAGCAGGCTCCAGGCTTTAAGCTGTCAGCACAGAGCCTGACACAGGGCTCAAACTCACAGACCATGAGATCATGACCTGAGCCGAAGTCAAACGCTTAATTGACTGAGCCACCCAGGCACCCCTAAGCATTATTATTTTTAAAAAGTCATTTAAAATAGTACACTAGGAAAATCATTTTACAATCCTAAATTGGGATACTAGTCTCCAGGTTAACATTTTGGTACATATTATTTCAGGCTTTTTTCCTTTGTACTATCTCTTTATCTATATAAGGGTATATATATATATATATATATATATATATATATATATATATAATTACAATATTTTAATATTAATTACTATTCTGAAACATGTATTTTTTTGCTTAATGTAATTTAAACAGGCTTCCACTGTATTATATATAGATTTACCTAATTTTTACAAAAAATATTGTTTAGAAATGGGATCAGCAAACTATAACCTGTAGATGGACCACATGTTTTTATAAATAGTTTTGTTGGAACACCCCATGCTCTTTTGTTTCCTTATTGTCTATGGCAAGTTTTGTGCTACAATTGTAGAATTGAGTAGTTGCAAAAGGGACTTCATGGCCCACAAGCCCAAGATATTTATCTGGCATCTTAAAAAAAAAGAAAGTCTTCAAGTTTCACTGTCGGGATATTTCATAATTTAAGCAATTGTCTTTTTTTTTTTTTTTTTTTTTTGAGACAGAGAGAGACAGAGCATGAACGGGGGAGGGGCAGAGAGAGAGGGAGACACAGAATCGGAAGCAGGCTCCAGGCTCTGAGCCATCAGCCCAGAGCCCGACGCAGGGCTCGAACTCACGGACCGCGAGATCGTGACCTGAGCCGAAGTCGGCCGCTTAACCGACTGAGCCGCCCAGGTGCCCCAACCAATTGTCTTTTGATTGACATTTCAATCACTTCTAATTTTCTGTAGTTATAAACATTCATAAAACAATAGTTTTATGTTGAGTTGTAAATATCTTGGAAGTCTGTCTTTGCATATTTGTGAATATTTACTGACATACAGAAGTTTAAAAATGTCTTACATTGACATTGATATTAGTCCATCAGTCTTTTCCTTTATGATTTTCACCTTTAGTATCATGCATAGAAAGGTGGGTAGTTTACTTTTGTTAAAATAGTCAACCCAGAACTACTAGAAATGGGTGTGTGTGTGTTTTTGTTTGTTTTTTTCAGAATGTCTAACCCTCGGCTGCATTCTTCAATACTTGGATGGGTCTGTTTTTCCTCTTTCCATTTACATCAGGAAAACCACTCAAAAGCAAAGCAAGCAGAGGATAGCTGCTGCCCAGGGCTCAGCTGCCCTGTCCTGATTGTGCTCCAACTACTGGCAAGTGAGTTGATGTTTCCAGGCTCTGGCTGAACTCCTTTATCTCCCTGCTAACTCTGAAGTCTGACTGGTACACGGAAGTACCCTGACTGGGGGCCTGCCTGGCCTGGCTGTCTCACACTTGGCTTCCCCATTACTCTGCCTGTGCCCCTAGCTAGCCAGGCGTAGCTCAGCTCTCAGTGTGCAACCTCTGGGACTCCATACTTGCTCATGCCTTCCAATTTGTCTCATACCCTTAACTGCAACTTTTTTTTTTTTTTTTTTTTTTTTTAATTTGAGGGAGAGAGAAAGAGCGAGAGAAGGAGCATGCAAGTAGGGGAGAGGAGCACAGGGAGGCGGGGGAGAATCTTGAGCAGGCTTCACAATCAGCAGACTCCATGCTGAGGGCAGAGCCAGATGTGGGGTTCGATCCCATGACCCTGGGATCATGACCTGAGCCGAAATCAAGAGTCGGAGGATTGACCAACTGAGCCACCTAGCACCCCTAACTGCAACTGTTTAACTCCTGGCTTGCCTTCTTTGTTGTGTGGTCACCAACTTGGAAAGGCTAACAGAATCATTGCCAAATTAAATTCCTCTTCAAATAGCTCTCAGTATATGGGGTTTGTATACATGTGTTGTTACTCAAGAAAAAAATCCATTACGTAAGGAAAATCCAATTAGCCCTCTGAAGCAAAGCCTCACATGTACTTCAAAATCCTGAATTAAATGACAGCAAACCTCAAATACCATCCAAAAAATATCGGGGAGCACCAGTGAGAAAGGTGAGAAGGACACGTCTATATTAATAAAATTAACTCTTAAAATTAGCTGGTTTAAAAATTTTTTTTAATGTTTTATTTATTTTTGAGACAGAGAGAGACAGAGCATGAGCAGGGGAGGGGCAGAGACAGAGGGAGACATAGAATCCAAAGCAGGCTCCAGGCTCTGAGCTGTCAGCACAGAGCCCTATAAGGGGCTCGAACTCACAAACCTCAGCATCATGACCTGAGCCAAAGTCAGATGCTTAACCGACTGAGCCACCCAGGTGCCCCCAATTAGCTGTTTTTTTAAAAGTAATCTCTACACCCGATGTGGGGCTCAAACTCATAACCCTGAGATCAAGAATCAGATGCTCTCCTAAGTTAGTTAGGCGCCCCTACAATGAGCTCGTTTTTAGGGAAAGTTAACTGATTCTGAAGACCTAGAAGGGCTACAGCATAATAATTTATAGTACAAAAATGGTATTTTCAATAAATTTTTTAAAAAAACTTTCTTGAAAGTTTATGAGAACTTACAGCCACAAGTTTTCCTGGTCTCCCAAGAATCCATTTCCCCCCACTGCACAGAATATCTTGCAAAAACATAAATGCATGGAAGAGCTATTTCTAAAGGGCAGTATTTATTTGTTTTAACTTCTCTTTTACCATTTACAACTCTCTTGCATTGAATCTTTTCAGAAAGATTTTCCAATTTCCTTTGCAAACTGACAAACATAACTTCAAAACACCTTGAAATTTGCGTACAAGCATAGAGCCATTACACTAGTTCTGGAGAGAATTTAGCTTTTAGAATTTTAGCTTATTAGATTTTAAAGACGAAGAATAGCAAACAACTATTCCACACTATTTTCTCACCAAACTCCAGCCCTCAGTTTCTTGCCTTTTCCTAACATTGGGAAGTCAAAACCTGGATTCTCCTCATTCTCTCCTTAGATGTTGTATTCATTTTCTATTGGTGCTGTGACAAAGTATCACAAAATTAATGGTTTAAAACAGCACAAATTTTTTTCTCTTACGTTTCTGAAGGTCAGAAGTCCAAAATCAGGTCTTAAGGGAATGAAGCAAAGTGTCTGCAGGGCTGTGTTCATTCTGGAGGTTCAAGGGGACAGTCCACTTCTTGTCCTTTGCAGTTTTTAGAGGCTGCATATGCATTCCTTGCTCATGGTCCCATATCACTCTGTCCTCTGCTTCTGTCAACACATCCCATTCTCTAACTCTGACCCTCCTGTCTGTTTTTTAAGGTTTCTTGTGCCCACCCAGGTTAATCTCCCAATCTTTACCTTAATCACATCTGCAAAGTCCATTTTGCCATGGCAGGTAATGTATTCACAGGCTTCAGGGATTAGGATATATGGACATCTTTGGGGGGACCATTATTCTATCTATTATAGATAGAGTTCTAATGTAGTCAGATACTTGATCTGCTCTATAATTTTGCCCAGACTAACACACTAACAGAAAAACACCATTAATATTTTCTGCCTTTAAAACTGAAGTATAGGGGCACCCGGGTTGTTCAGTCAGTTAAGCGTTCAACTCTTGATTTTAGTTCAGGTCATGATCTCAAGGTTCATTAGATAGAGCCCTGCGCCAGGCTCTGCATGGACAGTGTGGAGCCTTCTTGGGATTGTCTTTCTCTGCCTCTCCCCTGTTCGTGTATACACCGTCTCTCTCTCTCCAAATAAATAAACATCAAAAAAAAAAAAGTATAAAGACAATAGCTACGCCCATGAAAAGAGACAAAAGGAGAGATTAGGGCAAATATACTTCTGTAATGACCTATTTCTGTAATTACACAACCACATGCCCTCTCTGCTAGCTCCCTCCTTTCATACCTTGGCTGCATCCACTATCATATCTCCTATGACTGGCCTTTAACTAGGATCTCCTTTTTGGGCAGTAGGAACTCCCTGTCCTAGGGTCAACAAGCTCCGCTACATCCTTGAACACAGTTTCCTTTAAATATAGTTCCTACTTCACTGTGATTGGGTTTTCCCCCAATACACTGTCACTTCCAAAGGAGTCCACTTCCCATCATGTTTCCTACCGTCTCTCCACTGCCCTCTCCTCTCAGCACTGTACCTTTTTTTGGAAGGAAACCCAAACCACTCACTTATACTCCTCTTCCCCCACTTTCCCTATCATCATCTATGGAACTCCAGAATATTCTCCACTTTTGTCGATCATTTCAGGATCTCAGTCCTTCTCTCTACCTGAAGCACTGCCATCAATCTCAACAGCCACATGCCAACTTTCCAACAGTCTGGCCTCACAATTCTTATTAGGACCAACATGTTCCCTAGCCTTCACATGCCTCCCCTCCTTGACAACTGGGTCCACTTAACCCTCACTCAGTGACTCAGCCCCAACTTTCCTTGGTCAAAGGCTTTAAGAAGCTCTGCATCATCATTTGGAAAGTTCAAAATCAAATAGACTTCCTTATAATTGAACTCTTATTTTTCAGTTGTAGGAACTAGGCTTTGACTTGATATCAAGAACTTACCAAGGAATAAAGATGTATTTATTTAAGATTTTATTTTTAAATAATCTCTACACACAATATGGGGCCTGAACTCACAAACCCGAGATCAAGAGTCACATGCTCTTCCAACTGATCCAGCCAGGTGCTCCCCCCATTTTTTTAAGTTTATTTTTTTTTTAGTAATTGACCCTTCTCCCTTAAAACTGTGGTCCAGGGGTGCCTGGTTGGCTTAGTCAGTTAAGCGTCTGACTCTTGATTTTTCAGCTCAGATCATGATCTCATGTTTGTGAGATTGAGCTCCACGCTGGGCATGGAGTCTTCTTAAGATTCTCCCTCGCCCTCACCCTCTGCCCTTTCCCCGCTTGTATGGGCATGGGCTCTCCCTCTCTCCCTTCCTCCCTCCTTCTCCCAAAACAAAACAAAACAAAACAAAACAAACAAAACAAAACTTTCAGTCCAAGACTGGGGCTTCATCTGTGGCCAACTTTCCTAGTACCAAAACCTGTCTCTTTGTATTGTCTCAACTCTATGAATGTTACCTCGGTCTAGATCCCAGCAGCCGCGTTCACCCTGAGACTGACCATTCATCACTGGGGCTCTGAATTTTATAGGTTCAACTATTCCCTAACACTGTGTTCTGCCTGCTTGATGAGACTCTCTTTTGGTACCAACAGCTGGATCTTTATTCCTGGCACCTGCTCACCAAAGCAGACTGGTCCAACTTCAATTCAGTCTAGCTCACCAAGCTGCAGTGAACTTTTCTGTGACCAGCTATGGAAAGGAGATACAATAATACCCACCCCCACAGCTTTCTACCACTCTCTCACTCCTTTCAAACTAGATTTTCCATCTCCCTTTGTTCTCTAGTCTCTTAATATCTACTTTGCCCCACAGACTCTCTGCTTCTTTATTGCACCGCTCCCTCACTGCTCCGGGACATTTCAACCATTTTAGATTCTCTCATGTCTTGATTTCTCTGCCATATTCTCTCTGCCAGTATTCCAAACCTGGCTAGTCCCTGGGATAATCATTAAGACCATTTATAAAACTTTCAGTTCTCTTCCCTCCAGGTACCTGGTAGTGTCTTACTTCTCCATTCCTCTACTTTGGCCAATGAAATGTCAATAATTTTGAGAAGACATATCTCCAGGTAGAAGCTTTAAGAGATAGTGCTTCCTGGGGTACCTGGGTGGCTCAGTCAGTTGAATTTCTGTCTTCGGCTCAGGTCGTGATCTCACGGTTCGTGAGTTTGAGCCCCACATCTGACTCTGTGCTGACAGCTCAGAGCCTGGAGCCTGCTTCGGATTCTGTGTCTCCCTCTTTCTCTGCCCCTCCCCTGCTCGCCCCCTGTCTCTCTCTGTCTCTCAAAAATATAAACGTTTAAAGAGATAATGCTTCCTTTGTCATGATCTCTTTCCTTTCGTCTATATTATAAGAAACATTCTCTAAAGTGGGGAAAGTGGTCCCAACAGACCAACAATGCATGTAACAACAGAAGAAATAAATCTCTGCTGTTTTAAGCCTTTGAGATTACAGGTGTGTCTGTTATTATAGCATAACCTAACCTGTCCTGAAAGATACTGGTCCTACCACCTGTTTTTTCCACTCTTGTTCTCAGTCTGTAGTGGACCTGGTTGTTTTGCCTGACTGGCATTCCTCTGAAAAACCACCCCTCCCTCACTTTGGGTCCATGTTATTCATGACTTCAGGGGTGATTCAGGCAATCCAACTGTCCCAGCCCCTTAGCCCCAGGGACTAGTTCAATGTTGGGCACCTTATCCAAGCTGGGCCAATTATAGTCTCTACTAGGTTTTGGCTGGAAAAATTGGGAAAGAAGTGCTCTTTCTGTGTGGGCTTTTGCTAAAGCAGCGAGACTATGTTTTTGGAGCTGCCAGTGGCTATCTAGGAAAGCAGAGCCAAACAATGGAGAAAAATGTACTTTGGATGACAATTATTTGAGGCCTTGGATTTAGCCTTGTCTTAAGACTTTCTTTAGACTTTTCCTGTTATATATGCCAGTAGATTACCTTTAGACTCTAATCTAGTTTGAGTTGGGATTTCCTTCAATTGCAACTGAAAAAGTGCTGACTAAAATAGCTTGAGGCATTAATGGAAACATCAGAGCACCATAGAATTTTTCCTTGCACTTTTATGCTATAGACTATCTACTGAATTCTCATGGGGATGAGCAGTCTTTTGTTCAGCTTTGTTTACTTCCTATTATATTCTCATGGTGCCTATTTACTGAACACTTCCTATTCTCCTTAATTCCTTTCTTACTCTCCAAGATGAGCTGGCTTTTCACTTCTCTGAAATCAAGTTCATCTGTCTTAAACTTCCTCCACTTTAACCCCATTCCTATGTATTTTCATCTATTTATCTTTTTTCCAAAGATAACCACATCACTGGTTCCTCCGCTGGTGGCTTTTGTGTCATGGCTTTCCTCTTCTATCTCTGACCACTCCTGTGCCTTCACTTCCTTCGACTGCAGCCTGGTAAGAGCTATTCACAGCCTCTATCTTTCTTTTCTTGCAGTGCAGATTCCCAGATAGCTTTGGCTCTATCTGTCACCCACAAGCAAACAGCTCTCAAATCTATGTATTCCAGTCCAGTCCTGCTAGACTTTTGCATTCACAAGTCCCAGTTGGAAACGCACGTCGTACTCAATATGTCCAAAAGTGAAATTACTCTCCTGTCCCAAAATTCAAACTCTAAGTTATTCTGAGGCAATCATTGCCTCAGTTTCCCTTAAATGATCAAACTCCAGAAGGCAAGAAACAAAATGATGGAGAAAAATACACATTAAGGTAAGTTTTATGTTGCTGCTTCTTGTCCAGGCACATATATCAGCTCAGGACTCTCTGTTGAATGCCTGCCAGAGATCTGTTATTCATGACTTGGGTCTCAGTATTTCCTATCCCCAATGATATCCTTGGCACACGTGGAAATAGCATATCTTAAGCTCAGTGACCATTGCTACACAATTCCTTTGTAGTCCTCACAGCCCCGCTGGAAATTTCAAACATGCTGTTGTGAAAGTTTTCCAGAAACCTGTTTTCAGTTTCACTGTTTTCTTAGAGCATTCTCCCAGCCTTGTCCCAGACTCTATGACCTTGTTCCACTACTATCCTTTTGTATCAGGGCCTAACAATGTACAACATTATGTGAGCCTCAAATACAGATACATAAACCTAGAGGAATAATCCTCAACAGCAATAACCTACTCAGCCTCCTACCTTTCTTCTTTTTAGCTTGTTCTCTTCAGATGCTTCCGGTTTCCTTCCTGAAGGGCAGCATGGATCACATTACCCCTCTTTAAAAAGTTTAGTTATGTGGGCACCTGGGTGGCTGAGTTGGTTAAGTATCCAACTTCGGCTTACATGATATCACAGTTTGTGAGTTTGAGCCCTACATCGGGCTCTCTGTATGGCATCGGGCTGCCAGTATGGATCCTGCTTGGGATCTTCTGTCCCCTCTCTCTGCCCCTTACTGTCACACACACACACTCTCTCTCTCCCCAAAATAAATAAACATTAAAAAGAAAGTTAAAACATTTAGTTGTTCAAACTACAGGGTCCAATCCCAACTCATTTGCCTGGCATCTCAGACCATTTGGGCTTCCATAGCAAAATACCATAAACTAGATAGCTTATAAACAACAGAGATTTATTTCTCATGGTTCTGGAGGCTGAGAAGTTTAAAATCAAAGTACCAACAGGATTGGTATCTTTTGAGGCCTCTCTTCTTGACTTGTAGATAACCATCTTCTACCTCTGTCTTCACATGGTCTTTCCTCTGTGTGCGGGCGTGTCTGTGTCCAAATTTCCTCTTCTTGTAAGGACATTAATCATGTTGGATTAGGGTCCACCTTAAAGACTTCATTTTAACTTAATTACCTCTTTGATGAGCATTCATCAGTATGCTGGTTTTTAAAAGGTAGCTTTGACTTAAACAGGCTGAGATAAAGAATGCTGTAGGGATGCAATATTGTGAGCAAAGCCCAGAAACAAGAAAACTTCAGGGGATGCTGAGTGGCCAGTTTGGCTGGCTAGAGAACCAGGTGTGGGAAATGAGGACGGATAGGATGTGCTATGGGTTGAATTGGGTCCCCTCCAAAATTTGTATGTTGAAGTCCTAATCCCAGTACCTCAGAATGTAACTGTATTTAAAGACAAATTCTTTAAAGAGGTAATTAAGTTAGGGGTGCCTGGGTGGCTCAGTCGATTAAGCGCCTGACTTTGGCTCAGGTCATTAACTCACAGTTTGTGAGTTTGAGCCCTGCGTCAGGCTCTGTGCTGACAGCTCAGCGCCTAGAGCCTCATTGGTTCTGTGTCTTCCTCTCTCTTTGCCCCTCCCCTGCTCACACTCTCTCTCTTTCACTCTCTCTCTCTCAAAAATAAATAAACATTAAAAAAAAGAGGTAATTAAATTAAAATGAGGTCTTTTAAGGTGGGTCCTAATCTTAATACTAGTTATCTTTCATAACGTCTTTACAAACACTGAATTAGTTAATGTTGAACCATTGCTACTAAAATATATACAAGGGGACACCTGGGTGACTCAGTCAGTTGACTCTTGATTTCGGCCCAGGTCATGACCCCACGGTTGTCGGATCAAGCCCTGCATCAGGCTCTATGCTGAGCATGGAGCCTGCTTAAGATTCTCTACCTCTGCTCCTACCCCCCTGCTTGCTCTCAACCTCTCAAAAAAAAAAAAAAAAAAAATTGAAGGAGACACAGGATTAGGTTCCCAGAAACCTCCAGTCACAGTATCATCAACTGATTAATATGTAATCTTTTATGTGTGTTTCTGTTTAAAGATGTCTTATTTAAAATATATTGTTGGGGCACCTGGGTGGCTCAGTCGGTTGGGTGGACGACTTGGGCTCAGGTCATGATCTCATGGTCCGTGAGTTCGAGTCCCACGTTGGGCTCTGTGCTGACAGCTCAGAGCCTGGAGCCTGTTTCGGATTCTGTGTCTCCCTCTCTCTGACCCTCCGCCATTCATGCTCTGTCTCTGTCTCTCTCTCAAAAATGAATAAACGTTAAAAAAAATAAAATAAAATATATTGTTGATTCATTAACATTGAACTAACAGTCAATGAACACATGCCTGAACAAAGCTTATGTAGCACATGTATTTTTTTCTGTAAGGTACATCACAGCCTTCTTGTGCTTATGAATACTGGGCAGCATTTCAGCACTATGCTCAGGAGCCATTTTAAAGAGCAAAATCACTGAGAAAAATCACAAAAATTGGAAAATGTGGCCCAAAATAGGTCTAAAAGGATTACTTGTTTATAGTATAAGCTGAAGCAAGAAGACAAAGTATCACCTTGTTAAAACTCAGCTGGGAACATGTCTTTCAGGTGACTCAGATTTTTCATTGCACTGCACACGTTGACCAATGACTGCAAAAGTGCTGTGACATTGATTTGGGGATTACCAACAAATTCTAGCAAGTAGATGAATTTGCAAATAAGGGATCCATAAATGAGAATCAATTGTACTATTAATTTCATTTTATAGATGGGGTGTCTGTGTGGCTCAGTCGGTTAACCATCTGACCTGGTTTGGGCTCAGGTCATGATCTTATAGTTCATGGGTTCAAGCCCAGCATCACGCTCTGCCCTGACAGTGTGGAGCCTGCTTGGGATTCTCTCTCTCCTTCTCTCTCTCTCTTTCTCTCAAAATGAGAAAGGTCTCTTTCTCTCAAAATGAATAAATAAACTTAAAAAAAAGGAAATATTTTATAGATAAAGAAACTAAGACTCAAACAGTTAAAATCTTAGACAAAGTTACAGTGTGTAAAATTGGCACATCCAGGATTCAAACTCCATTTTGTAGAAGAGGGAGTTGTTTTCACCTATACTGAGTCAGGATAAGATAAAGGGAGTTGAGGAAATCAGTAAAGCACATTAACACAGAGGCTGCAAGCAGCTAACAGTCTCTGCAAAAACTTGCCAGTTACACAAAACACACTTTCTGGGAGTGGCAAAAGATACTACTGAAGAGCAATTTCACACTTTAAACAAAGACGATAGTTGTTAGAAGTACATTAGTAATACATTTATCTGATGGCCCCAGAGCCCAAGTGACCAAAATCCATAGCCTTTGTTTCTGCAGAGTTTATGTTGTCATCTTCTCAATACAATTCTGTTTTAAAAAAAGAAAAGAACATTCACACTCAGGCATTATGGGGTATACAAAAGAATAATCAGGGGGCATATTATAATAGCGCAATTCAAGGAATTAGTCGTCAAGTCTATAAAGGAGGTTTCATGCACCAAGAGCAAGCATTTATTCATCCAAAAAATCTACTGAGCTGCCACTGTGTACTGAATGTTAGGTTAGATACTCAACATCTGTGGTGAATATGAAACAGCTTCTGCTTTGGCCATAGTACTTGAGACGTGTACAGAATTTTGTGCACCCATGTGTGTGAACTCCTTGGCAATTCCTATCCATTTCCCTCTCCCTCCCATACCTAATGCATCTGTAGATTTGCGCTGCTGCTGAGAGCCTCAAAGGAGAACTCAAACCATTTCCACTAGGGCTGAGGTACATACATACAACAAATCGGCTGATCTGGGGATGTCAGAAGTTAATTACTAAGCAATTTCAAGACCCCTGAGAGGTACAAAGGGTCAGGGATGATAAGCTAGGGATCCTGAGAGTCCCAGGGAAATGGTGGCCTGGGCCACTTTGGGAGGATTCTTTCTCAAACCTGTCTTCGCTGAGCCACTACCCAGATACTCCGTGTTCCTGATTGTCTTCCCGTGTCACTGACTTCCTCCTTGTGGAACTCACCTCCTCTTTCCAACCTCCAAATAAGAGTCAGTCCTCAAATCTCTTTTCTTTTCTATCTCTTTGTACTCCTTAAGTAATCTCATCCAATCTCTGGTTTTAAATTCAGTCAAGGTACCAGCAGGAAATAGACAGCAAACTCAAACTTAGGTCATTCAAGCAGAGTCCACTTAAAGGACTGTTTACAAAAGTGTAAGGATATCAGTACTCTGCGACTAGTCAGGGGAGGAGCTGTCTCCATCCATGGGGATGAAGGGAGGAAGCAACTATTGCATCTGAAGAGAGACAGCTGTGTGGAGACCTGCCTGACAAGGGCCTTGGATTTTCATGGACAATTTCAGACAATTGAGGGGGAAGTTCAGGGAGGGAGCAGGGCGAGTAAACTACCCCATCCTACTTTCCTCCCTTCTGATCTGTTGCTAGTCTGGCTGAATCCAGCTAGAAACCAGAAGGTTGGAGTCCATCCACTTAATTGATACTGGTTAGCCTGTATGGAGGCAGAGAGAAAGGTGGAGAGGCACACAGAATTTGGAAGGCCTACAAAGATATCGTGAAGACCCCTAAGTTTGTATAGCTCTAACCCTACCTAACATTTCAAGTTGAATCACAATGGCCTACTTGAACATCTTCACCTGAATTTTCACTTGATTTTCCCCTGCCTGGCCTGGTCCCCACCTATCCTATTCCTTCCCCAATCCCTTCCAGTTCTATTACCATTCACTTGGTTGCTGAGGCCCAAACCTCACTTTCACCCCCAAATTGTTTATTTCTCTTACACCCAATCTATGAGCAAGTTACATCAGCTGCACTTTTAACAAGTGTCCGGAATCTGGATACTTCTCACCACCTCCACTACCTCTACCCCAGCACATACACACATCATGTCTTGCTTGTATGAGAGCAATGGACTACTAACTGGTTTCCTACCCCACTCTTACCCCCACTAGGGTCTATTCTACTTTTGGCCCCACTAGGTCTACCTAGTCAGTGTCTATCCCTTTACCCCACTTGTATTTTCTTCCCAGCAACTATCTTCACTTAAATGCCTGATATATGTCCATTCCTTGTCTGTTTTTTGTCCTTTTCTCCATTAAAGTGTAGGCTTCACGAAGGCAGAGATCTTCTCATCTACTGAGTTATCCCCTCAGTTGAATAGACTATTTCTTGAATGAGAAAATGGATAATGCTTCCGTGGAAGGCACTGCTAAGAGAATGAGAAGACACATTGCAGACTGGGAGAAAATGTTTACAAAAGACACATCTGATAAAAAAAAAACAAAACAACAACAACAACAAAAAAAAACTATTGTCAAAAATATATGTAGAATCTTTAAAATTTCAACAATAAGGAAAACAAACTGCTTGATTTAAAAAATAGGCAAAAGTCCTGAACAGACTATATCACTAAAGAAAATATACAGATGCTTTTCCCATTCTCCATCATGGCACAGATCAGGAAAAAGAGAACCCCATGGCACAGATGAAAAAGAGAACCCCATGTGGGAACTTTGCATCCACAAACTGCCGCAACGTCTGTGTTTGAGAGAGTGGAGACAGACTGATCCTGGCAACCAAGGTGCTGGAGCAGCTCAAAGCCAGACCCCTGCATTCTCCAAAGCTAGATATACCATCAGATCCTTTGACATCAGAAGAAATGAAAAGATTGTTGTCTACTGCACAGTCCATGGGGCCAACGCAGAAGAAATTCCGGAGAAAGGTGTAAAGGCATGAGTGTATGAATTAAGAAAAATAACTTCTCAGATGCTGGAAACTTTGGTTTGGGATCCAAGAACACATTGATCTGGGAATCAAATATGACCCAAGCACTGGTATCCACAGCCTGGGCTCCTATGTGGTGCTGGGTAGGCCGGGTGTCAACACTGCAGACAAGAAGTAGGAGACAAGCTGCCAATCACAGATTTAGAAAAGAGAGAGTTATGTGCTGGGGCTCCTGGGTAGTTTGGTTAGTTAAGCATCTGATTCTTGATTTTGGCTCAGGTCATGATTGCAGGGCTGTGAGATCAAGCCCCTGAGCATGGAGCCTGCTTGGGATTTTCTCTCTCCCTCTTTCTCTGCCACTCCCTCCCTCTATCTCCACTCCCTCTCGTGCGCTCTCTTTCCCTCTATCTCTCCATCTCTTTATCTCAAAACAAATAAATAAACATTAAAAAAAAAAGAGGAGGCCATATGCTGATTCCAATAGAAATATGATGGGATCATCCTTCCTGGCAAATAAATTCCTATTTCTATCCAAAAGGCCCATAACATTTTTTCAATGAAAAAAAAAGAAGGTATGCAGATGGAAGATAAGCACATGAATATTATATTATAAGCACGCTGAATATTATATGTCATTAAGGAATTGCAAACCACTAAATACCCATTAGCATGGCCAAAATCCAAAACACTGCCAACACCAAATGTGGACAGGGATGTAGCGTAACTGGAACTCTCATTATTGCTGGTAGGAATGCAGAATGGTACAGCCACTTTGGGAGACAGTTTAATGGTTTCTAACAAAACTGAATACACTCTTACCATACGATCCATCAATTGCACTCCTTCAAATTTACCCAGATAAGATGAAACTTAAGTCCACACAAAAGTTGCACACAGATGCTTATGGCGGTTTTATTCGTAACTGCCAAAACCTGAAAGCAACCAAGATGTAAATGCATAAACTGCCGTACACTTAGACAGTGGAGTATTATTCAGTACTAAAAAGAAATGAGCTACATCAAGCCACAAAAAAAAAAAATATGGAGGAAACTTAAATGCATATTACTAAATGAAAGAAGACAGTTTGAAAAGACAACATACTGTATGATACCAGCTGTATGACATTCTGGAAAAGGCTAAACTATGGAGATAATGAAAGGATCAGTGGTTGCCAGGGGGTAGGGGTGAGGGAGAGATGAATGAGTAGCATAGAGAAGATTTTTAGGGCAGTGAAACTATTCTGCATTACACTATAGTGGTGGGTATGTACCAATATACTACATTTGTCAACACTCAGAGAACGTAGAACAATACTAAGAGTGAACCCTAGTGTAAATTACGGGCTTTGGGTGATAGTGTAGTTTCAATGACTCCAACAAATTTACCATTCTAGTTTGTGATGTCAGTAGTGGGGGAGATTGTGCATGTGTAGAGGGCGAGAGTATATGGGAATTCTCTGTACACACGTTCTGCTCAATTCTGCTAAGAACCTAAAAATACTCTAAAAATAAAGTCTACTTAAAAAAAGAGGAAGAGTATGTAGAGAGACCCTGGAGAAAAGGGGACCATAAATCTAGAAAAAACTGTTCCATTAAACTCGGAAAGTAATCAGAACCCTGAAAAAAAAATCCTGGTTTGGTACTCTTGTAAGAATGCAGTACATATGGGGATGCAGAAGGGGGAGAGGGGAAGGTATTGTATTGTTTCTGTAGCTTAAAACAGAAAAATCATAGCTGATTGGTCCAGATTGCATTACAAACCTACTTCATGACTTACTCAGGGGAATGGATGACAAGAAAGGCTAAGTCAGATTCACTTGCCACGGACTGGGCTGATCAGTCTTGGACACCAGTAGGGCCATCCTTAAGGCTGATATCCTGATACATCCATATATATTGTTACAGAACCACTGCTGGACTCCCCAAGTACCTGTCTGCTGCCAGTTATGTTTACCCATGCCATGTTCCCTGGACCACCCTTCATCATCCAGCTACTCAAAGAGAAGTTTTTAGCACCCAGCTTGGCTGCTATGGCTGACTTGCAATTTGATCAACTCGGCTACACCGTTAACAGTTGTATTTTGACCAGGGTCAGCTTCATGAGTATGCAACCTGTGCAACCAAATGGACCCTGCACTTAGAAGGGCCCTACACTTAGTTTAATACTTCACTGCCACCATCTTGGAATTCTTAATCAATTTTGAACAAGGGCCTTGTGTTTCACTCAGCCTCAAAAATTATGCAGCCTGGGAGCACTTGGGTGGTTTGTTAATCATTCCACTCTTGCTTTTGATTCAGGTCATGATCTTCCGGTTTGTGGGTTCAAGCCCCTTGTCTGGCTTTACTCTCACAGCACAGATCCTGCTTGGGATTGTCTCTCTCCCTCTCTCTCTGCCCCTCTCCTGCTCATGTGTGCGTGCATGTGCTATTTCTCTCTCTCAAAATAAGTAAACTTTAAAAAAATTATGCAGTCTGTTTTGATTTTGCCTTTCATCCCCAGAAATGGAGTATTATGATTACATGTTTGAAGTAGGGGAAAGCTAGAACAGAGCAGAAGTAAATGCTAGATATACTAATATTAAATGTCACTGAACATGTGTACTTATAATTTGAAAGATGAATGAAGTCCTTGGGACAGTTCAGAGGAGGATGCTCTTAGAAGTAATAAACCCTAATACAAAGGTCTAAAAAATACTTTCAGAAATAGAAGAGTGGTTGTCTAGGGAAGGTGGTTGGGGTGGAATTGAATGGGAAAGGTATATGGGCCCTGAATGGGTTGATAGTAGTGTTTTATATCTTGATAGAAATTTGTATGTGTTTTTCAAAATTCAGCAAATGTACATTTAATATTTGTGCATTTCATTGTTTATAAATGTTATATCAAAAGAAATGTTGAACTGTAGTTAATGATATGCATATTGAGATATTTAAGGGGAAGTATACTCATGTCTGAAATTTTGATGTGGAATGCATCAAAAAATAGATGGCTTGGGGGCACCTGGGTGGCTTAGTCGGTTGAGCAATCAGCTTTGGCTCAGGTCATGATCTGGTGGTTCATGAGTTCAAGGCCCACATAGGGCTCACTGTGTCAGCCTGTCAGCGCAGAGCCCACTTCAGATCCCCTGTCTCCTTCTCTCTGCCACTTCCCCACTTGGGCTCTGCCCAAAATAAATAAATATTTTAAAAAATACATGGCTTAAGGTATGGATAAGGGGATGGATATATGGATGGATGGAGAGAGAGAGAGATAGATAAAAGGAATATGTATGTAATAAGGCCAGAAGAGTAGAATGGTGATGACTCTGGGTAATCAGGTGATGAATATACAGGTGTTCACTGTAAAATTCTTCCAACTTCCTATGCCTGAACCTTTTCATATTAAAATGTTGAGGAAAATACTTTTAGAAGAAAAGATCAGCTTCCTTTTTTTTTTTTTTTTTTTTTTTGAGATTTGCTAGTGCCATTTTTATGGACTTGTCAGTTATTGTGAGACCTAACATCTAAGCTAATAGCTGAATTGTATTTTGCTTAAATTAAAAACTCAAAGATACTCTTTTCAGATCTCACAATCTTAAGTTTATGAAGAATGTTTGTAAATGGAAGACTGCTTGTACTCATCTTAAAGCCATTTAGTGTCTGTATGAGCCTAAGAATTCGAAGTCCTCAGAATGATCTATAATGCATAGAGTGTATGCTCTCAGCAGTGTTTTTCCTCTTTTCTTGACGTCAGTTGCCATTTGTAAGGGTTGCCAAGGTAATGACCAGACACATCTAAAGACAAGCCTACAAGAAAGGACAGCATACTTATTTTTTCCCTTTTAGCATCAAATATATTTAAAATTCATAACACATTCAGTTTGATGAAATTCTACTTCACAGAGAACCAAACTTCACAGTACAGAAAAGAGTTCCCCCTCCCTTGTCTTTTCAGCTCTGCCTTAAAAGACTGGATTTTCTCAAAAACTGCACATATAGGCTTTTATATATGCCACAGTTTTCTTTTTTTTCTTTCTGGGAAAAAATGTGAGGAGGTACGGTTGTATTTCATAAAATCATTTTGGCAAAGTCAATAGAAAGATCTAGCATACCTCAATGGCAGGCATGGGAAAAAATTGGGATCTGTTAACAAAAAAAGGAATATTTCATGTTCTCTGGAAAGTAGTTGATTTTTAAAAATAAATTAAGAAATAATACTTGGGATTATCAGTCAACATGTTTAATATGTTTCTAATGGGACAGACCTGTCACAGCACACTAAGTTTTATGTCAATACAAGTGTAAGATTTACAACTTTACACATTAATAAATATGTTTTTATTTTGTGGCCGCAATAAATAAACCATTCTGGGTTGAGGAGAAACCCCATCACAGTTAAGGTGAAATTCATTCTGTTTTGAAATGAACGCAATCTAATATTAGAAAATTAAGTTCTAGCATGCCCATCGATACTCTATTTCTGTTGGTGACTCATTTCAAAGTAAATTCTTATTATTGTACACTCTTAAGTAAGTATGCTTTGGTGTTATTGAAATTCATTTATTTACATTTCAAATGAAATGTGAAAACATTAAGCAAAAGTTGTTTTCTAAGGAAATCTTTTGGAAAATACAGAAGTTGTTTTATGTTTGAACGAATATTTAAGAATTGTTTATATGAAGGGCACCTGGGTGGCTCAGTCCAGTAACTGTCTGACTTTGGCTCAGGTCATGATCTCATGGTTTGTGGTTTGAACCCTGTGCCAGACTCTCAGCTCTCAGTGCAGAGCCTGCTTGGGATCCTGTGTCTCACTGTCTCTCTCTTTCTCTGCCCCTCCTCCATTCTCTCTCTCTCTCTCGCTCGCTCCCTCACTCACTCTCGCTCTCTGTCAAAAATAAATACTAAAAAAAATTTTTTTAATAAAAAAATAAAAATTATTTATATGAGATACAGAGACTCTTTGTTCTTGAGTTTGCTTGCCTCTAGGATGTGAACCATAGAGGATCAGAAATATACCTGTCCTCAAACACCCTAAGATTCTCTTAAGAGCCCATTATGAATTTCATGATCAAATATATTTACCTTTTTTTGAGACAATTTCTATTTTCAGCCTGAGCCATTTCCTGGGCAGAAGATTCCATAGATTTAGTACCAAGTGTGTAAGATTATAACATACCTCTTTTCAAGCTTCAAATCATGTGCCCTTTGGGTATAGAGTTTGATGGAAAATTCTGTCTCCATTGACACGGGCCACTGCTTTCCTCACTTCATAGGACTGAATCATACCACTTTCCTGAGTCTCTACCACAGGCCCACGACTCAGAGTCCAAACCCCTGGAGGTCATTCTCTATCCCTTGGTCATTTTGGAATTTCTGCTTTGGATCTTCCCCAGCTCCATGATGTCTTCCTTGAGAGTAATCACTATTTTATGGCGTGTAAAATGGATTTCAGGCTGATCCTTAAAACAAATGAGTGGATTAATAAATGTCGAATGGTAAAGTCTCCATGGGGTGGAAGCAGCTGGTGTGGGAAATGGGTGAGGAGGAGACAGTTACAATTCAAAATACCCACTGGATTATGTTACCTTTCTCAAATTTTCTGAACCTCTGTTTTGCTTGAATTTTAAGGGTAAGAAACATCTGCAAATGAATCCCTTATGGGCAACTCTATGACAGGTAATCAGTCAATGACTATTAACTGAGTCCCTGCTTTGGTGCCTGGCACCACACTGGGATATTACAGTATCTGTGCCCTCCTGTGATTTCCCCAAGTATCAAGCTTCACTCTTTAATGCAGGCACAATCCGCCCCTCCCTAAGTTCCTATCCCTCACAAATTCTCCCCAGCTTTGTGTTCTTTTTTCTAACTCTCCTTGCAGTGATCTGCTCAGACCTCCTGCCTTGTTTCACCAGCACCAGCACCAGCTCTGCACTTCCCGCAGCACACCTGCCCTATTTGCTTAATTCTGGCACTTAATTCTGGCTATTCCCGCTAAGAGAGCCACTTCCTACTTGCCCGAGCCTCAGGGATCAACCCTGCCTCACCTTCCTCCTCCATCCCAGCTTTCTCCCCAGAGGAAAAGATTACACTTGTTAGCTTATGCCAGATAGACTTAAAAAGTAGAGGGGGAGTTACTGAGCAGAACTCATAGAGCATTAATACTGGAAGCAGAATTAATTAATTGTGTGAACTTGGGCAAATTACTTAACAATTCTGAACATGTTTTCTCTTCAGTAAAATAGAGGTTATAATGCTCACTTCCCTGGTTTACTGGAGGGATTAAATAAGATAATATATAGAAAACCTTACACATAACAGGCATTTATTTATTTATTTATTTATTTATCATAACAGGCTTTTAAAAAGATGGTAGCAGACCCATTCAGTAACACGTATGAAATGCTTTCTATTTGCCAGGCATTGTGCTGGCAGTTGATAGCTGAGTAGATGTCCTCTCCTCCAGGGACTTGCAATCTAGTCAAGAAGACAAACATGTATATAACCATTTAGCGATATGTGACAAATATTGAAAGGGTCATATATCTGTGAGAAGTCCTTGACTCTGCCTGGAAAGGTCTGGAAAGACCAAATCCTTGTTTTCAATTCCTTGTAGGAACAGTGAGGCAAAGAGAAAAGTTTTTACACTGTAGATCTAGCCAGGGTTGAAAACTGGTGGTCTATGGGTTATATTAGGACTACAAATTTGTTTCGGTTCATCCATACATGGTTTTAAAAATCAAGATGATCTCACAGAAAAGTCCAGAATTATGAATTTTCTGAAAAATTACAAGATCTGGAAATTCTGGACCCAAATCAACTGGATCTAAACTAGCTGCTTTCAGTTTGTTTTATAACGAAACCACTTGACCCATCTGTTTGACCTACTTAGCCTCTGTAGGCATTTGAGATTTCAACCCTTCAACCAGGCAGACTTGGGTCCAAGTCCCGCTTTTACCACTGACTAATTGTATTGCCTTCAGCAGCTGACTCTCCATTATCTGTCCCTTTAATGGGATCATCAACACCTTTTCCTCTTATAGAAAGTGGATTCTAGAAGAGCATGTATTTGAGCAGTGTTTGTCAAAATGTGGTCAACAAACAATGTCAGTATCGCCTATAACAGTGCTTCTAAAAATTTACCTGGGGGCACCTCAGTGGCTCAGTTGGTTAAGTGCCCGGCTCTTGATTTTGTCTCAGGTAATAATCTCACAGTTTGTGGGATGGAGCCCCTCAACAGGTTCAGCATGACAACATGGAGCCTACTTGGGATTCTCTCTCTCCCTCTCTCTCTGTCCCTTCTCCACTCTCTGTCTCAAAATAAATAAATAAACATTAAAAAAAGATAAAAATATATCTGCATATTCTGCAGACCGTGGACTTCCAAAGTCATAGAGCTGTGTCATCTACCACAATCCAATACAGTAGTCACTAATCATACATGACTCTAAATTTAAATGAATCAAAATTTAGTTCCTCAGTCACACTAGTCAGATTTCAAGCGCTGAATAGCCATATGTGGCTTGTGGCCACTTTGCTGGACAGTGCGGCTGTAGAACATTTTCATCATCATGGAAAGTTCTATTAGTGCTGTAGACAACATTGTCTAATAAGTCCACCTGAGATCTCCTGGTGGGGATGTAATTTTGTTTGATCTGTTCTGTTTTGTTAGTTAGGGTTCCAAGCCTTTAAAAGTAGATGTTAATGGAGAGCGAACTGATGGTTGCCAGAGCAGAGGTGAGGGGATGGGCAAAATGGGTGAAGGAGTGTGGGAGGTAAAGGCTTCCAGTGACAAAAAGAATAAATCATGAGGATAAAAGGTACAGCATGAAGAATATAGTGAATGGTATTGAAATAGTGTTGTATGGCACCAGAAAAACAAATAATACAGTTAAGAAAATGGGCAGAAGACATGAATAGATATTTTTCCAAAGAAGACATACATATGGCTAACAGGCACATGAGAAGATGCTCAACATCACTTACCATCAGGGACATACAAATCAAAACCACGATGAGATACCACTTCACATCTGTCAGAATGGCTAAAATCAACAACACAGGAAACCATAGATGTTGGCAAAGATGCAGAAAAAAAGGAACACTTTTGTACTGCTGGTGGGAATGCACCTAAGAGTTTATAGCAGCATTACCAACGATAAACTATGGAAAGAGCCCAAACGTCCATTTACTGATGAATGGATAAAGAAGATGTGGCATATATCTCACACACACACACACACACACACACACACACACACACTGGAATATTACTCAACCATCAAAAAGAATGAAATCTTGCCATTTGCAACAATGTCGATGGAGCTAGAGTATATTATGCTAAGCGAAATAAGTCAGTCAGAGAAAGACAAATACCATATGATTTCACTCATGTGTGGAACTTAAGAAACAAAACAGATGAACATATGGGAATGGGAAAAAAAGATAGAGGGAAGCAAACCATTAAAAAACTCTTAATGATAGAGAACAACCTGAGGGTTAATGGAGGGAGGTAGGTGGGGGATGGGTTAAATGGGTGATCGCATTTATGATGAGCACTGGGTGTTTTATGTAAGTGATGAATTGCTAAATTTTACTCCTGACCAATATTACACTATATGTTAACTAACTAGAATTTAAATAAAAGATTTGAAAAAAAACAGTGTTGTATGGTGACAGATGGTAGCTACACTTGTGGTGAACATAGCGTAATGTATGGACTTGTCAAATCACTATGCTGTATACCTGAAATTAATGTAACATTGTGTATCAACTACATTTTTTAAAAAACCCTCAAAAAGTAGATAATGTCTAGAAGTTGTTAAGTTGCAAGTTATTTTTGTCCTCTAGAGATAAAAATGATTTATATACGATAGAAAATAACCCTAAATGTTTTAGTCTTATTGCTCTGTAGAACATTAGTCAGCTCTCTATTCTCTGTCTTTTCAATCTTGTCCAGCATTCTTTTCTTCCATTGATCTCACACACACACACACACACACACACACACACACACAATCTTGTATCCTCTCCATTGAACCAGCTAGTTCCCTCCTAAATGAGGCAAGCAAATGTTGGACATTATATGTTTGTATAAAGATCATTTTTCTAGTTTTAAAAATGTGTACTTTGACAGGGTCAAACTTTAAATTTATACTTCAGGCGAATGATTTAACGTGAAAAGTTTCAGTTTGCTCACTTATAAAATGAGGAATAATTTCTAAAACAGGGACTTTCCGCATTGGGTTCTTGAGACTTAAATGGGATGACAAATACTAAACAATTATTATAGTTCTTGGCATGTAAGAACGGCTAAATAAATGTTAGGTATTATGATTATTATTTAAGAAGACTTCATCAACAGTATTTCTAGATGTCTAAGCATCTCAATTTCTACTTTCATGTAGTTCCCTTCAAATGCTGGAAGTTGCAAATGTATTCTGGTCACAATGCCTGTATCTCCCAACTCTGGCTTCACTCCATGTGCACTCAGCACCTTTTCATCTTTTGTGCAGGAACAGGAGAAGTTTTCTGGCCAATATCTGGCTTCAAATTGTGAAAGAAAGTCTTCCAGGCTGAGAGCAACTAAAAATTCGGTGCCCTGCTCAGCTCTCCCTCCGCCTTCTCTACTCCTTCCTGCCAGCAGAAGTCACTGACTCCCGGCTTCCTGCCTTGCACTATAAACACTCTCTCCAGCTGCTGCCTGCATTCACTCAAGGTTTAACTATTTAATTGCTAATGACCCTTTTTCCAGAGCAATGCACATACAACATTCTTATTCTCTGGTTGGAGAAATATTCACAGAACTTCTCTCCTCTTTCCCTTAAGCCTCCTTATGCATTCTATCACGACCATTTGTACTGGTCATATACAAAAGCAAATTTTGTTGTTGTTAATTCTGGGAATGATGCCAAAAATAGTTTTTCTATAGTTCGGTTTATGGAGGATCATCTATGTGTATAACACTGTAATTTATCTATCCTGTAAGGAACTACGCAATAAGGAAAAGAGAGAGGAAGATTTTGTTCTCTGTTTTTCAAAGTTTACACAATCGGACTAAGAAAACTCAATCTAGAATATAACTTGACAGGGTCTTGGCACAGAAGCACAGTTCAGATTTGCAATAAAGATAAAAAAGACAGTGTCGAGTTAGGGATGGAGTAAAATAGAGATGTCCAGGAGAGAGATGGGCAGACCATGTTAACAGAGCTTTACAGAGTGGCCCTCCAGGGTTCAAAGGGTAGCTTTCAGCTTTATAGACCCAGAAACTCCATTTTTCGTTTAGCCATTACACTCTTATGAGGAAGTTTGCTCAGATATCTGCAAATTGGAATGTAATGTGTTTTTATCTTCAGTGATATTGGAGTGAATAGAGGTAAAGAAAGCTTGACTTCAGCTTGAAGCCAAATACTCACAGGACCGCAGGTAACACTTAGTTTCATCACAGAATTTATATTCTACTTACATTCTGAGTTGCACCTGAAAATAAGCAAATTGTCCTCAACACATTGTCAAATGGCAATACTTCCTATTAGAATGTTAATAATATGGACATGTATCTAGGTATTAAGTAATTCCACTTGTATCAATTTCAGTTCTGCATTTCTGAGCTATAAAACCTGGGGCAAGTTACTGAACCTCCCTGTGCCTGGCTTCCTCATCTGTGAAATGGGCATAGTAATAGTAACTACCTGATAGGACTGTTGTGAGGGTTAAATAAATCAATACATTAAGAGCATTTAGAGTATCTGCTACATTGCAAGCAGTTGGCTTTAACAGCTGCCTTAATTTTATTGTTGCTATTTTTATTATTAAATCATTTTACCTGAAATTACTCATTGTGCTGAGATCGTGACTTTTGAATGTTTGTATAGAAGCTAGCCTACTGTTGACGTGAATGGGGATATTCAATACCAGGCTGTCATACTGAGTAAAAGCAATGGAGTCCGTCTCTCGTGTTTCAGTGGAAAAGCAAAGTGTGAAGGCTTAAGAACAATTCCATTACTTTAAAATACGATTATTCTAAGTCTGTTGTTTAGTAAGAACCCAGAAATGTTCTAAACCAAATGCTAAACTCTATGTATGAGTCTGCTAAGGCTGCCTCAACAGAATACTACAGACTGGGAGCTTAAACAAAAGAAATTTTGGGTTTTTTTCACAGTTCAGAAGACAGGAAGTTCAAGATCAAAATGTTGGCAGTGCTGGTTTCTTACTGACTTATAGATGGCCACCTCCTTGCTATTTCCTCACCTAACCTTTTCCCTGTGCACAAACACTCCTGTTGTCTCTTTACCTTCTTACAAGGACACCAGTCTTATTGGATGAGGGTCCCACTCTTATAACCTCATTTAGCCTTAATTACTTCCTTGAAGGTCCTATCTCCAAATATAGTCTCCTGGGGTTTAGGGCTTCAACCTGTGAATGGCGGGGAAGGTGGTGATGTCACAATTCACTCCATAACACTCTGCCTCATTCCCTTGCTTTGAAACTTTTAAGGTCTCCTTACTGGCTTCAGAGTAGATCCAACCTAAATCATAGTGCCTAAGGGTTACTTCCCACCACACTTCCCCATAGGCTTCTTCAATGCCTTAAGCAAAATGCATTATACATTGTTTTGTTTGAGGTATATTCCTTTTTGTCTGTACTCATGCTGTTCCCTGCTCCTAGAATGCCTTTCTCCATCTCTGTATGTCCACATCATACCTACATCTCAGAAACCAGCCTAGATGCAGTTCCACCAGGAAGCTTTTTCCAATCCTCCCTGATGGAAATCCTCCTTTCTCAGCTCTCAAAGCTTTGTGTCTCTCTTTCATAACTTTACATTTTCTCCATTTTATATCAGTGCATGCCTCAGATCCTCTATGAGTTCCTTGGAGGCCAAGTGGTTCTGGCTCTTCTGTCATAATCCTTTCCCAGTACAGAGCCTTATTCTACATAGATGCTACAAAAGAATGTGTTGAATTAAATGTCAGTTGCATGCCAATGACAACCAGATAAGGGTAGACAGAGCACGAAGGATCAGGAAGAGTAAACACCAAACTTGAGCTGTGGTTATCCATAAACGAGTAGAATTTCAGAGGTCTTTCATTTTATATTTTCTTTATTTCTGAATCGTTTGAATTTTTATGCTATATACAAGTACATTATTATTTTTAATAAGAAAAAGTATAAAAAATTTCAGTCATTTTTTAAAAGAGGTGGGTGGGAAAGGAAAGATTGATGTCAGGAAACATGGCTATTATATCTACAACTCAGTAAGAGGAGGGCTTTGGGGGCACCTGACAGAGGTATGTACATGTACAAAGTGTCCATTGTAAAAAATAATCCACAAGGTTTGCAGAATTATTTGATTACCTAAAATACGTGCATGTACCACTGACGATAAATGCCTTAAACTTACTTTCTGGGGCACTGAAAAATTTTAAGTATGTGTAATACAATCCATTTTGAAATGTAATTTCTACCACAAATTGAACCTGCATTTTATCATTTCTTATTTTTCTCTTCTGGTCCTCACTGCCACATAGGAAGCTATGCCAGCATTCCAGAGAAAAAAAACCCAGAGATTGTTTTTGAAATTAAAAAGAATAAATATTTTGGTGATAACTGGTGAAGACACATTTGTAGGGTCAATAATAACATGTTTGGAAAAAAAGAAAGTAAAATATATTTCAGAACATACCTTCAGGCTCTTACACATACCTTTAGGGTTATCTACATGAAACTGAATTACACACACACACACACACACACACACACACAACTCCTACTAAGAAAAGCTCTAGATATTTATGTTCATTATATTTGACAACGCATATGTGTAGAACCTAAAACTATGGTTGGTTACTTTTACTCTGCTTTGAACACAACATAGAAATGAGTCCAGAGAAAACATGAAGTGTGTTTTCCCAGAGTCCAATCCTGCCATCAGACACAGTGAATGTTGTCCTCTGGGAGAGAAGTAAGCCATTTAAATTCAGAGGACAGATCCTCAACACTGGCAAGCTATTTATAGCTCAAGCTGTAGCTTAATTTGGAATCCAACCAGTTGAGGTCTTGCCTTTTCCTTGGATTGATTTTTTTTTTTAATGGCAGGAGATATCTATACATATGGAAGAGGAGTTCTCCAAAAGTAGAATGTTAAATGTTCTTGAAGAATATGTATTTTAAAACTGGTTTTAAAAATGTTCATGTTAGATCTTTGAAAGTTTTTGTTTATCTGTATGCTGTTGTTGCTTCTAAATTCATGGTGTATGGCCTTAAAAAAAAGAAAAAGGCTCTTACTTGGCTTATTCAACCACAGGTCTGGGGGGATGTGCTGACCTGCATGGCTACCTGACAGGATAGCAACACTGCCTTGATCAGGTGCCTGGCCGGGGAGGGCTGACCAAAATAAAGATGTGGGGGAGTTTATTGGCTTCCAGGAGACTGTGCTACTCATGCTCAAAAGGATGTCTCTGGGCTTAAAGGGTAGCCAGATTCTGTCGTCCATGACGATTTGGCTGCTGTAAGAATTCCTGCTCCTGATTGTCCGTCAGGTAGTCTAACTTTGAATTCTAATTAACTCCAATTAAATCAAATTAAAAATGAATTTCCTCAGTCACACTAGCCACATTTCAAGTGCTCAGTAGCCACATGTGGCTAGTAGGCTATTGTATTGGACAGTGTGGAGCCTTTCTGTCATGACAGAAAATTCTATTGGACAATACTGGTCTACCCCAATGACAAAATAACATTAGTCAGTTCTGTGAAAACACTAGATAGGGAATCAAGAAACCCAGAATTTGGTCCTATTCCAGCTTCTACCCAGCATATATGTAATGCTTACTATGTAGCAAGTATTTTAAGCACTTTATAAATATTATTTAATCCCTATGATAACTTTGTGAGCTGATACAATTATCCCTATTTTCCAGATGAGGAGACTGAGGCACAGAGACATTAAATAACTCACTGAGCCAGTAAATGGTAAAGCCTGGATATGAACCCAAGCATTCTGCCTTCAGTCTGTGGTCTTAACCACTACTTAATGCTGCCTTTCTGAAAATTCATGTGATTTGGGGAAATTGCTTTACCTCCTTCATCAAATAAGGAAAGCGGAATGAATGCCTTCTAAGGTTCTTTCCACTGCCAAATGGTCTGGGATTCACTTAAGCAGTTGTTGTTGAGTGACTACTCTGGGTAGGGACTATATTAGATGCTGGATACACATGGACACACAAAGCTCACGTGGTTCCTGCTCTCATGGTGAGAGAAGCAGACATTAATCGAACAATAAATACATGGACGATTGCAATGGGGAGCCATGTGACAAAGGATTGGCTTTTGGTACTGAGAGTGTTTATTGAGATTTGACCCAGACAGAGAGGCCAGATGTGGCTCTTTTAAGCAGGTGGAACTTGGGCACTGCAGCCCACACCGAGAAGGGGAAATCAGGGAGCCTCCACCATCCTGGCGACTGCCAACCAATGAGGGTCAGCTGTGCCCATGTTTCCCTGCAGTGGCATGGGTCTCTGTGGTTGGGGGACAGGAGTGAGAGGGTGAGGTTGGAGGCTGTGGGTGAGCAAGACCACAGAGAAACAAAATTTGCCCTCCCTCAGGGCACCTTTTCTCCCTGGTTTGCCCAGATTCGTGTCTCCTGGGCAACCAGTGCATGTGCCTACGTCAGAGTTAAAAATGGAACACAGGCTAACATCTGTAATGGGGACCAAAAATAATTTGGGTTTCAGCCTGTGCCCAGCTTACACCCAGTAGATAGTCGAGTTCATGCCTGTCATCAATGTCAGTGTGTGCAAATGTACACAGAAACTCAGAAACTCGTTTTTTTTTTTTTTTGAAGTTTATTTGTTTCTTATGCGAGAGAGAGGGAGAGAGAGAACGAGCAGGGGAGGGGCAGAGAGAGAGAGAGAGAACGAGAATCCCAAGCAGCCTCTGCACTGTCAGCACAGAGCCCCACGCGGGGCTCAAACTCACGAACTACAAGATCATGACCTGAGCTGAAACCAAAAGTTGGACACTTAACCAACTGAGCCACCCAGGTACCCCAGAAACTCAGAAACTTCTATTAGAGATTCACTTCAGGGCCTCTGACTATAGAGGCTTTGCTTCAGAAAGCGTACTGATTCTCAACTCCATAAGTGGGAAGTTCTGTTAAAGAAAAAAATTAGGGGCACCTGGATGGCTCAGTCGGTTGAGTGTCCGACTTCAGCTCAGGTCATGATCTCATGGTTTGTGGGTTTGAGCCCAGCGTCGGGCTCTGTGCTGACAGCTCAGAGCCTGCAGCCTGCTTCAGATTCTGTCTCCGGCTCTGTCTGCCCCTCCCCCACTTGTGCTCTGTCTCTCTGTCTCTAAAATAAACATTTAAAAAAAATTTTTTTTTAAAGAAAAAAAAAAGAAAAGAAATTAGAGGGGCACCTGGATGGCTCAGTCGGTTAAGCGTCCGACATCCATCATTAGCTCAGGTCATGATCTCGGTTCGTGGGTTTGAACTCCACTTCAGGCTCTGCACTGACAGCTCAGAGCCTGGAGCCTGCTTTGGATTCTGCCCTTCCCCTACTCAAGATCTCTGCCTCTCTCTGTCTCTCTCTCTCTCTCAAAAATAAATAAACATAAAAAAAATTTTAACTAAAAAAAGAAAAAAATTAAGGGGTGCCTGGGTGGCTTAGTCGGTTAAGCATCCGACTTCAGCTCAGGTCGTGATCTCACTGTTCGTGAGTTCGAGCCTTGTGTCGGGCTCTGTGCTGACAGCTCAGAACCTGGAGCCTGCTTCGGACTCTGTGTCTCTGTCTCTCTCTCTGTCCTTCTCCCTCTCGTACTGTCTCTTTCTGCCTTTCAAAAAATGAATAAATGTTAAATTTAAAAGAAAAAAGAAACAAATGAAAAAGAGGGAAAGAAGCAAATAGGAGCCCCATTGTGAAGAGGTTGCTTTTCTTCCTCTCACTTTTCTACTGTGGGTTTTCCCCAAGGCCTGGGCCTCCATTTCCTTCTCTTCAGCAAATTCGTTCTATTTTGTGGTGAGAGCCGGCTTGTCAGTAGCTGGTGCAAATGTAGACAGGAGGTCAACAGAAGAAATCATGCTCTGGCCTGGAACCTGGATAATAGGAAGAAAGATTGCCTTCTGAGAGTTAACTACCTGACAAAGGCAGTGGCTCAGCAGAGTGCGTGGTCCTGCAGAGATGACTTAATACCATGGTTGCAAACTCAGTACTTGCAAGGCTGGTTGAGACAGGGGACATGATCTCACGGTTTGTGAGTTTGAGCCCCGAGTCAGGTCCTGTGCTGACAGCTCAGAGCCTGGAGCCTGCTTCTGATTCTGGGTCTCCCTCTCTCTCTGCCCCTCCCCTACTCACACTCTGTCTCTGTCTCTCAAAAATGAATAAATGCTAAAAAAAAAAATTAAAAAAAAGCGGGGGACAGAAACTAGTGAACCAACTACTCAGAGTCCATGGTGAACTGGGGATTCTATGTTACTCCAGTTAATTGTTGTGCAATTCCTTATATTTTTCTGGTCTTTTCTTTTTTTAAAGGAGAAGTCAGAAATCTGTATTTTTATGTGAAATGTGGGCAACTAATGTTGTACATTAAATGGTACAACAACACATTTGCAGGGACAGATGTGGTCTTTTGCTCTTAAGACTTGATAGTCTCATCGTGTAGAAAGAAAAAGACTGCTCACTGGGAGGGGAGTGGCCAAAACAAAAACATCGTGAGGAGGTGAACAGAGAGTGAACGGAGGCCAAGGGGCTATACTCCTGCAATACCAGATCAGAAGAGTGAAAGAATCCTCTCCACATAGCAGATACATATCGAGTTGAGTCACCTGTGTGGAAACGTCTGATCAGATGATCATGGCTTGATAACATCAGCCACTAGGATTATCCAGCAAACTCTACTCACTCTGGCTTGCTGCTCACCAGGCTAATTTTGCTTATAATTTGCTTTCCTCAGATCTGTCCACAGATAGAGAATGCAAATATAAATAGCCAGTTTATTTGGTAGTTTAACTTCACCTTCTAAAGTAATAGTCATTCTGATTTTACAAATTGACCTCTTTTGGTTAAACCAAGTGTGTTCCCCGGGGCCTTATCGCTTAAGACATGCTAGATAATTAAACTTCTATATGATGAATTAGTATATATATATACACACACACACATGTATCTCAGGTCCTAGATCTGGAATCACTCATTTCTGCATGGAGCCTTGGCTTCTTGAGTGGGAAATGGTATTTAAAGGCCACAATCTGTGCTGTCATTACATCTAGGCCTTTTCAGTGGTCAGAGCTATAAAATACATATTTCTGGAAATTAAAAAAATCACAGGCTCCTACTGATATTTCCAATTCAAATTTAACATTACAGGGGAGATATATATACTACTGTGGGAAATCTTGATTCCTAACAACACTAACATAGTTAACATTTGCTTTATCCTGCAATGTAAAAAATAGTTTCAAAATAATACTAATGTGACTGTTAACACAACTATTCAATGCATGCCGTTCATAATTTCTTTGCAGCTCTATTTGTTCTTAGAATACATCGCACTGAACATATGTATTAAAACTACAGTATTAATAACTTGAATTGTTTTCTCTGTGTAGTTCTATCACCAACTTGTTCTAGAGCTAAAAATAATGAAACATTCATTTCAATTTTTAAAAACTTTTGGGGTGCTTGGGTGGCTCAGTTGGTTAAGCAACCAACTCTTGATCTGCTCAGGTTATGATCTTATGGTTTGTGAGTTCAAGCTCCAGATCGGGCTCTGCGCTGACAGTGTGGAGCCTGCTTGGGATTCTCCCTCTCCCTCTCTCTGCCCATCCCCTGCTCACTCTTGCTGTCTCTCTCTCAAAATAAATAAATAAAAACTTGAAAAGTATTTACAAAAACCTTTTTAGGGATTGCTTTTTTAGCTATCTTTTGCATATATAAAATACTAACAAGATACCAAATCCAAAACTATGTATCTTTGCAGTGTTTATTTTTACAGTGCTTTGCTTTATTTTATTTTATTTCAAATATAAGCAGGTAGGTATCTATTTTAACCCAGTCCCCTTGCATGATACTGCGGGAGGGAGCTCACATTACTCGGGATGTTGCCATGCCAGTAAGAGGTCAGCTGTGCCAATGTGTCCCCTATAATGATGCATTTGCCATGGGTCTGTATGAGTGGGAGCATGCCAGTTATATAAGAAAATGTCTTTAAACAATCTGATTTAAAAATTGGCAGAGGACTTGAATAGACTTTTTTTTTTCCAAAGAAGACATACAGATGGCAAACAGACACATGAAAAGATGCTCAACATCACTGATCATCAGGGAAATGCAAATCAAAAACCTAATGAGATATCACCTCACACCAGTCAGACTAGCTGTTATCAGGAAGACAAGAAATAACAAGTATTGGTGAGGATGTGGAGAAAAGGGAATCCTTATATACTGTCAGTGGGAATGCAAAGTGGTGCAGCCACTATGGAAAACGGTATGGAGGTTCCTCAAAATATTACATAGAGCTATCATGATTCAGCAATTCATTTCTGGGTATTTATTCAAAGAAAACAAAAACCCCAATTTGAAGAGATACATGCACCCCTATGTGCATAGCAGCATTACAACAGCCAAGATATGGAAGGAACCTAAGTGTCCATTGACGGGTAAATGGATTAAAAAAAAAAAAAAAAGTGGTATATAAGCACAATGGAATACTATTCAGCCATTAAAATGAGTGAAATCTTGTCACTTGCAACAACATGGAGGGACCTAGAGGATATTATGCAAAATGAAATAAGTCAGACGGAGAAAGACAAATACCATATGATCCACTTATATCTGGAATCTAAAAACCAAAACGAATGAGCAAACAAAACAAAACAGAAACAGGCTCATAGATAATCTAACAAACTGTTGGTTATCAGAGCAGGGAGAGAATGGGGCTGGGGAGGGGCAAAATAGGTGAAAAGGATTAACGGGTAAAAACTTCTAGTTATACAGAGAGAGAGGCAAACTATAAGAGACTCTTAAATACAGAGAACAAGCTGAGGGTTCCTGGAGGGGAGGTTGGTAGAGGGATAGGTTAAATGGGTGATGGGCATTAAGGAGGATACTTTTTGGGATGAGCACTGGGTGTTATATGTCAGAGATGAATCACTGGGTTTTATTCCTGAAGCCAAGACTATACTGTATGTTAACTAACTCGAATTTAAATTTAAAAACAAACAAACAAACAAAACTTACCTCCTTAAAAAAAAAAAACCTTCCAGTTATTAAATAAATAGGCCATGAAGATATAATGCACAGCATAGGGTATCCAGTCAACAATATTGTTATAAGCTTGTATGGTGGCAAATGGTGACTAGACTCATCATGGAGATCCTTTCACAATGTATAAAAAATATCAAATCACTATTATGTATACCTGAAAAAAAAAAGAAAATGCCCATATTTCTCTTTTCCATTTGGATACTGTCGGTTAAAATTCAGCATATATAAAGCCAAAGCAGCAGCCTTCTCAAACTAACTCTGCTTCCACAGTTCCCTATATCTGTTCTCAGCTCCTAATCACCCAATATCAAAATTTTGGTTACCTTGGATTTCTCCATTCTGTTTGGTCATCATATTCTATCAACCACCAAGACATCTAATATCCACATTTTTTGAGCATGGACTCTATGCCCAGCATGTGATGAATCAGACACAACTGGTGACCCCAAGGAGCTTACACTGCAGTGGGAAGACACCGAATAACTAACCAATCCTAGTGTGGTGGGAAGTGCTGTAATCAAAGTAGGCAGGAGATGGTTTGGGAAGACAAAGGGAGCGTAGAAAACGCTAACTAAGAAGGACTTCACAGAGGAGGTGATGCCTGAGCTGAGTTTTTGGGGAAAGTGGAAGTGGGATTTTAATCATGAGAAGGGGAGGAAGATGGGAGAAAGAACAGTCCAGTAGGGAGAGGCCAGAGGTAAATGAGAGTAAGATGTGTTCAAAGAACCACATATTTTTCAACATGCATGGAGTGTCATAGTTTGGTGGAAGAAGAAAGATAATTAGAGACCTGATGGTGAAGCATTTTGTCCCCTCACTATGTTACGGATTTTGCTGTTTTTATCTGAAGTCTGAGTTTAAAATTGTGCAGTGATGTAATCAGAATTGTATTTTAAAAAGATCACCTTTGGGGTGCCTGTGTGGCACAGTTGGTTAAGTGTCAGACTCTTGATTTTGGCTTATGTCATGATCTCAGAGTTTGTGGGCTTGAACCCCACGTAGGGCGCTGCGCTGACAATGCAGAGCCGGCTTGAGATTCTCTCTCTGTCTCTCTCTGCCCCTCACCACTCACATGCACATGTGTGCATGCTCTCTCTCTCTCAAAATAAATAAATAAACTTAAAAAACAAAGTAAAGATCACCACGGATATTCGTCAGAAAATGAAAACAGAATGAAGGAGGGAAAATCTGTAAGCAAGACTAACACAGTAATTCAGGGGAGAAATGATGAAGGGCTGAACTAAGGGCGGTGGTGGAAAAGACGGTGGGAAGGAAACTAACTTGGAGACATAAAGGAGACAGAACTGTTATGGGTTGACAAGTGGATGATGACTCCAGGACATTTCTCAGACTTCTGGTTTGGCCACCTACATGGATGGTGGCACCACTGACTTAGAACAGGAGCCCAATAGGAGAAGCCACAGGTTGGAGGGTAGAGAGCAATCATGAGGGTATCCACATTGTTGGAATAACACTAGGAAAAAAGTATTTATTTAACAAATCTCTATTAAGCATCTACAACATGAAAGACACCATGTTTTCTGGGAAGTGAGCAACAGATTGTAAGGTAAGGACAAGGATCTGTAGTTTATTTAAAAGAGAGAGAGGATTAGAGAGGGTGACCTAGACAAGAAGAGTTGGGAAAGAGAAGAGGGATGAGTAGTATTGGGGATGAGGGTAGGGAGCTCACATTTGGAAAGTCTGAAGGATGGGGCACCTGGGTGGCTCTGTCGGTTAAGCGTCCAACTTCAGCTCAGGTCATGATCTCGGTTTGTGGGTTTGAGCCCCACGTCTGGCTCTGTGCTGACAGCTCGAGCCTGGAGCCTTCTTCAGATTCTGTGTCTCCTTCTCTCTGCCCCTCCTCATGCTCTGCCTTTCTCTCTCAAAAATAAATAAAACATTTTTTAAAAAAAATGTAAAAAGTCTAAAGGAAGTAACCCATCTCAAGAATCCAAATAGTGCAGTGACCTAAAATTGTTTCAATATGAATGAGTGCTGAAGCCCCAGAGAGTGTTACAGGCTGGTCAACTAAAGTCTTGTCAATTTGGTTTTTACAAAACTTCCTGCATCTTCCTTTTCTTTCTCATTGCTATCATCAGAGCTCAGACACTTTCCTCCTATTCCTTTAAATTATACATTTCTCCTTCTTTTTGTTTGTGTTTTTTATTTTGCTTGAAAGTGTTTTACATCACTCCGACTCATACTTTATTGGCCAAAGCAAACAACATGGTCAAGTCTGATGTCAGTGAGTAGGGAAGTATCACCCTGTCACATGGAGAGACAATAAATTACTGGAGACAATAATAAAGTCCACCTCAGCTCTAAATTCTTATAGATACATGTATTTTGTTTGTTCCTTATGTATCATCTTTATGAACTAGCTGGATTTTGTGGGACAAAATTATTAAATAGCTTTTTCCCCCCCTTAATGTCTTTTATTTTTTTTTTTAATTTTTTTTTTCAACGTTTATTTTATTTTTTGGGACAGAGAGAGACAGAGCATGAACGGGGGAGGGACAGAGAGAGAGGGAGACACAGAATCGGAAACAGGCTCCAGGCTCTGAGCCATCAGCCCAGAGCCTGACGCGGGGCTCGAACTCACGGACCGTGAGATCGTGACCTGGCTGAAGTCGGACGCTTAACCGACTGCGCCACCCAGGCGCCCCATTAATGTCTTTTAAATATACCTGAATGTCATCTCCTTCCCCGACTATGGACATTATCTGAAGGAAGCCCGAAAGCTTTTCTTAAAACTTTAAGGTATTAGCACACAGGCTTGTCTTCATGAATTAAAAAGCTCAATTTGATCAAAGTAAGAACTTTAATCTCTCATTCAGCATAAAGCTCCTTCTCTCTTCCATGGCTTTTAACCAGACCCAGGTTTGGACACGCTTAATGAGAGGGTCTGCCTTTCACTACTCGTTCTGCCTCACCCCCTAGTCATTTAGCTTCACTGGTGCCACATTGGTATAGGCCCTTTGTCTGACGGATGCAGAATTGCTGGCCATTTCTTTCAGGGGATGTTTATGTGAGTTGTTTGAAGACTCCTTTCTGGAGCTACCTGCTGTGCTGTTCCCTGATATGGGCAGGCATCTTCCTGCTGACCCTGCAACTGTTCCCATAGTGCCTGCTTCTGGCTTTCCATTCCAGGACCACCCTTTCTCCTAGAGCCATCTTGTCAGGCAGACAGACCTCTAGACCTCTAGAGTGGCTTTAAGGCCACTCATGCTGGCCTTCTACTGCAGTGTCCACTCTGGTTCATGGCAATACTCACATCTTTGCTCGACCAAATTCTGAAAGTGCTGATTATTCCCACTAATTCTGAAAGTGCTAGAATGAGAGCCTTCACCCTTCACTCTGTTATCAGGGACAGCCCTTGAATTTAGACTTTTCCAGGTGCAAGTCAGCCTCTGGGTCCTCTAAACATCTGAAGACACATGGCAAGCTCTCTGAGATGTTCTCCTACTGCTCCTTATCTCACCTAAGGCCGGGATGGAATGGGGAGTCTGCAATGCATAGTGTTCCAATAACTGTTTCCAAAAATGATTCTTAACCTCCAATGGTCCTCATCTCATCAATAGGCTGGAGGTGGGAGATAGGCTTACAGTCACAAAGTGACTTTTACAACCTCTTTGCAGGTCCTAAAAGCTAGGTCAGCACCTCCTTTTGTTTACTGTTTTGGGGCAAAAGCCAAAACCAAGACAAAAGGATATCGTATATATTTAGAATATATATTTTCCACCTGTACATATTTTATACCTAACCTGATTAGCATCAGGCCTGAGTGAGAGATGGGAAAAGATGATATCTAGTTATTTTTATAAAATTTTGCCTCTTTCTTACATCTAAGATAGCTGCATGAAAGAAAGTCACTATTTTTTAAAGTTTATTTGTTTATTTTGGAAGAGAGAGGGAGAGAGAATACCAAGCAGGCTCAAGTCAGCACAGAGCCTGATGAGGGGCTCGATCTCACAAACCGTGAGGTCACGACCTGAACTGAAGTCAAGAGCTGGATACCTAACCAACTGAGCCACCCAGGCACCCCACCATTATTATTATTGTTTTAAAAAGCACAGACTTGTGAAACCTCCAGCAAGGTGGAAAGTTCAGCATTATAATTAATGAAAATGATTATGATGTCAGAGGAAAGCTTACCTGTCCCATCCATCCCCGGAGACTATGATGAAAAGGGAAAAAACAGTACACTTAGAAAGATCTGGGAGTTTGGAACTCACAAACATTCCCCTGTTTAATTCAACTTAGTTTCATCTGTTATGAATCTTACAACTGAAAGAAAGCAGTGCAGAAACCTGACAGTAATGTTTCAAATCTTGGATACTAGCAAATGAAAAGCAGATTGAACATGTTAGGCTTGTGATTCATCCCACAATTGAAAGCCACTGCCCTTTAATTTAATCTTTTGAATGCAACTATAGTAGGTTTGCATCCTTGTATTCAGATAATAAGCCAACCCACCATGAATGCTGAAGGCTGTGTCTGGGACTGCTTGCCGGCACCAGATAACACTGAATGCTATGACATTATGCCTCCAACAGTGTTAATTATAAGGGCCTTAGAATAGAAACACAGAACAGAAAATCAAAGATGTTCTTACTTCGCCACTAGTAAATAAATGGCAGACCGCATATGGCAGAGGCTCCCTTTGTTGGAGGTAAAACCACTGAGATATTGACCAGCTGTTAAGGCCAGAATACTGTAATGAACTGTGTAGTTGATAATAGGAATTTTTTCCTGGACGTTTTATTATGAAAATTTTCAGACACACCAAAAAGTTGATAAAATTGTAACCTCTCACATATTTACCACCTAGATTCTATAATTAACATTTTGCTATATTGGCCTTATTAGATAGATATCTACTGATGTATTCATTTTTCTGTCTGTCTATGCACCAATCCATCTCATTTTTTAAATCACTTCAAAATAAGTTGCAGACATCAGTACGCTTCACCTCTAAACACTTCAGCGTGCCTATTATTGTCTAGAATTGAATATTTGTTTATGGGTTATTTTGGTGGTAAAATTTACATATGGCAAAATACACAAATCTTAAGTGTCCCATTTGATAAGTTTTAACAAATGCATACACCGGGAACATCGAGTTTTAATCTCCAATTAAAATGGCTATATTTGGGGGCTCCTGGGGGCTCCTGAGTGGCTCAGTTGGTTCAGTGTCTGACTCGACTCAGTACAGGTCATGATCTCATGTTTTGTGGGATCCATCCCCATCTCTCTCCCTCTCTCTCTGCCCCTCCCCCATTTGCACTCTTTGTCTCTCTCTCTCTCAAAATAAATAAATAAACATTTTTAAAAAATAGAATGGCTATATTTTTCTCTCTGGGCTGCATATTTCATCTTATCAAATTATTGAAGTTCAGGTTTTTTTTTTCAAAACCTTGAATTTCAAAGACCAAGAAGAATAAACCTCAGGCTACCACGACCTACTCATTATTCTCTCCATTTGTTAAACAAATATACTGGCAATAGCAGACTAGAAATTACAGTAAGAACAATGCCATTCCCAATGGCATCCAAAATACAAAAATGTCTACCTCAGAATAAGTTTATAAGAGAAGTGTGTGACATAAATACAGGACACTATAAATCTACTGAAAGATAGGAGCGCCTGGGTGGCTCAGTAGTTTAACCATATAACTTCGGCTCAGGTCATGACCTTACAGTTCATGGGTTCGAACTCCCCTGCACCCTGTCGGGCTCTGTGCTGACAGCTCAGAGCCTGGAGCCTGCTTCAGATTCTGTGTCTCTCCCTCTCTGCCCCACTCACACTCTCTCTCAAAAGTAAATAAACATTAAAAAAAATTAAATCTACTGAAAGATGAAAGGTTTGAATAATACAAAAAAAAAATGCTATATTCCTGAGTGAAGGCATTAAACATTGTAACAATGTCCGTTCTCCCCAACTTAGTTCATAGGCTTAAGATCATTGAAATTGAGATATCAGTGGACATTTCTGTGTATAATATAATAAAATTATCATGAATTTTTATGACAGTAAAGTTTAAAATAGAAGAGTAAGAGGGGATCTAATTCTATTAAATAAATACATGTGCTATAATTACAGCAGAAGATGATGGTGCTTGGAATAAAAAGGTAATAATGGGAGTGGTGAGAAGTGGTCAGATTCTGGACATTTTATAGGTAGAGAAAACAGAGTTTGATGATGAATACACAGCATGAGAAAAAGAAATAACTCAGTGAAAGGGTTAAAAGGTACAAACTTCCAGTTAGAAAGGGAGGAAGAAAGAGAGAAAGAAAGAGAGAGAAAGATCAAAGAGAGAGAGAAAGAGTAAAAGAGGAAGGAAGGAACTCAAGGGTGATGCCTAGTTTTTTACGTGAGTTATTTTTAGAAATGGGGAAGACATCTCAGGAAATATTAGAAGGGAGAAGGAGGGAATCGGAAGTTTGACTTTAAGTTTTCAGTGTTAAGCTTTAGATGCTCATTATACTTCCAAGAGGAAACATGAAGTAGACAATTGGATATTTGGGTCTGAAGTTTGGAGGAGTGAAGAAGTCCATGTTTCAGGCTGGAGTTGTAAATACAAGATAAGATCACCTATGGAGTAACCCTAAAGGAAGAAGAGAAGGGTCTGAGTACTAACAGCTTGGAAGACAAAGATAGGTATTGCCAGATTCCCCTTCAGGGAAAGACTTGCAACCCTACTCCTGGGAGAGCAGTCAGCAGGAAGCCTCAGCTGTTAGCTCCTTCAGGAGCTTCCTCAGCTGGAGAGCCACCTCGTACTAGGTCCCAGCCTTTCTAAATTCATGAAAGCACAACCATTTTTGTCCAATTGCAGGACAACTCTGACCAGTAATATTTGTTCCAGGCATCCCACTGGGTAGATAGACCACAGCCTTTTGGGTCTGCATTGACCCATTTCTGCTTTCCCTTTCTTCCTTTCAGAGGTATTGACCCCTCTAATATATCTCACACACTAATCTTAGTATCTGCTTTCAGAGAACTTAACCTATAACAGAAAAACAAGGAGAGACCAGATAAGAGAGGCCTTTGAAGCTGGAGAATAACCAAGAGAAAAAGGGGTGACTTAGAGGCCAAAAGTTCAAATGGTTACTCCGTGTAGCCTACATCAGAGATCTCTGGGTGTCCTTCAATATCTGTTCTTCGTTCTCTGTTTTACAACTCCCAGATTTCAGATGGCCAACCTGGCTGTCCAAAATAAAGACAAAATTTTGCAATTTCCCTTAAAGCTAGGTGTGATGATGCAATTAAGTTCTGGCCAATGATATGTCAGTGGCTGCTTCAGGGAAATTTCCTTATTAAAACAAAAAACAAACAAAAACAAAAACAAAAAAAACAACTGGACAAAATCTTTGCCCTTCTCTGTCCCTTCCTTCCTGTTGCTTGGAACCTGTCTGGGATGACTACAACTCAATCTGCACAGGGACAACAAGGGCCATACTTAGGAATGGTGAAACAGAGGTGGCAGTCAGTCTAGGATCAGATGATGGTAGAATCTCTATGCCAGCACTGGAACGCCTTCATCCAGACCTTTATAAGAGCAAAAATAATGATTTTTAAAATTTTTTAATTTTTTGATCTCTGTCACTCTTGGGCTAATCTAATCCTAATATGTCTACCCTAATCCTTCTTTATCCCTTCACCCACCAGGTTGATCACTCCTTCTTTCTGGCCCTGCTTCTCTTTGTTCATACCACTATCACAGCACTTTCCTAATGTTATTGTTACGATTTAGGTATTTTAGTAGGTGATCTGGTTTTATTGAAATCTATGAATGGATTTCAATTTGTCGATTTGGATCTTTATTCTCTTTTGTATTATTGTAATTTAAAATTTTCTTATCCTTCCAGTTAGATTCCATAGACTTTGAACACATGGACTTTTTCTTACCCATCTTTATAAAATTTCCGTTTGGCTCTTCGTTATATTTTCTATTTCTTTGCTCAGAATTTCCATCTTTCTATTTACCCTTTTTCAGGAGTGTTTACCCTTACTTCTTAGAGCATTTTTATAATAGTTGCTTTAAATACTTTATCATATAATTTTAATTACATGTCATTTTGGTGCTGGCACCTAATGATTATCTTTTCCCACCTGGATTGAGACTTTACTGGTTCTTTTGATGCTGAGTAATTTTGGATTGTGTCTTGGACATTTTGGATATTATAGGGTCTTATTGAAATCTTATTGAAATCTTAGGGAGGATGGTGATATTTTCGTTTTAGCAGCAAATTGACCTAGTTGGGTTCAGGCTATAAGTTTTGACTACACTTCTGGGTGTGAGGCCAACTTCATATCAGACAAGGGAATACTGGAAGGGTAAAAATCAGAAAGTCACTGTCAGTTCAATGATACTTCAAATTCTGGACTTCTCTAATCCTTCTTCTACTACTTGCTTTTTCAGAGTACTAAAATAGCTGTTTCATGCATTTTTGTTTTATTATTATTTCAGAGAGCGAGTGAGAGAGACAGCATGTGTGCACACCTGTTTGTAGAGTAGGAGGGAGAGGGGCAGGGAGTGGAACAGAGAGCGAGAATCTTAAGCAGGCTCCACACTCAGGGCAGAGCCCAACATGGGACTTGATCCCACAACCCTGGGATCATGACCTGAACCAATTTCAAGAGTTGGACACTTAACCAACTGAGCCACCCAAGTATTCTGTTCCATGCATTCTATCTAGATCTTATAGCTATATTCAGTGGGTGAAACAAAGTGAATTGTTATCTTACCCAGAACAGAACCTTACTAAGTCATTTTTGAAATTTGTGTCCTCAATTTCTACAGAGGTTAAATAGAAGTTATCATAAGAATGGTTCTCATTTAAAAAAACAAAGGGGGGGTGGGTGCCTGGGTGGCTCAGTCAGTTAAGCATCCGACTTCGGCTGGGGTCATGATCTCACGGTTCAGAAGTTTGAGCCCTGTGTCAGGTTCTGTGCTGACAGTTCAGAGCCTGGAACCTGCCTCAGATTCTGTGTCTCCCTCTCTTTCTGCCCCTCCCCTGCTCACGCTCTGTCTCTCTGTCTCTCTCTCTGTCTCTGTCTCTCTCTCAAAAATAAATTAAACAAAATAGAATGGTTTTAAACATTAAAAAAAATAGAATGGTTCTGACGAAGCTGCTTGGTGACTCAGTCAGTTGGGCATCCGACTTCGGCTGGGGTCATGATCTCCAAGTTGTGGGTTCAAGCTCTACATTGGCTTGCTGCTGTCAGGATGGAGCCTGCTTCAGATTCTCTGTCTCCCTCTCTCTTTGTTCCTCCCCAGTGGCACTCTCTCTCTCAAAAATAAATAAACATTAAAAAAAAAAAAAAAAGATGGTTCTGAGAATTGTTCTGAGTTTCCAGTAAAGTCCTTAAGATGTATCCTGATCCTTTACAGGGTTTAAAGCATTCTGTGCAATAAATACATACTAAAATAATTAATTAAGTGTTCTGTACAAAGTGGTTGGGAAATGTGGAAAAAGCATAAACCTTGGAATTAAGCAGCCCTAGATTAGAATCTATATCTCATAGAATGCAAAATGGGTTAATTTGACGCTCACTGAGATGATTAAACCATATTGTATACGTAAATATCCCACCATACATAAAATAAAAAATAAACATTAATTCTACTTCCTTTTAGAATTTAGTATCAGAAAAAGAGTGCTTGAAGAAATAATATGCTTCTTTTGGTCATGGTAAGAATTATGTAACTTGCATTTTCTTTTATTCTTTGGCTGACAGGGGACTCAGAGCTAAGTGTAATAAGCAATCAGTATGTTCATTTGTGGAATTAGTATATCCGCCTTGGTAGAATGGCATGGTAACATGGCATTTTACTTTCCGTTTTTTATTGAAATAGCCAAATTGTATAATGTGACTTTTATGGTAAAATATTTTAAGCTTTTTGGATGTAGATAGAACACAGCCAGAAAAAGCTAATGTATACTGTTCCTTGCCTTTTAATTTACATGGTATTACTGTATGTTTCATATTCCTTAATTGAAAGTTTGCAGTTGTTTCCTTATAAAATAAATTGCTTTGAATTAAAATAGTTATTTTAGAGGCATGAGCACTTCATCACAGAAAAATCACATCTTATAACAAATTCATGTTTTACAATTTAAGTTATCATTTTTTTTGAGCTATCATTTTATTTTTATTTTATTTTATTTTTTATTAAAAAATTTTTTTTTAACATTTATTTATTTTTGAGACAGAGAGAGACAGAGCATGAGCAGGGGAGGGTCAGAGAGAGAGGGAGACACAGAATCCTAAACAGGCTCCAGGCTCCAGGCTCTGAGCTGTCAGCCCAGAGCCCGATGCGGGGGCTCAAACTTACGGACAGCGAGATCATGACCTGAGCCGAAGTCGGACGCCCAACCGACTGAGACACCCAGGCACCCCTTTTATTTAAAAAAAAAATTTTTTTTACATTTATTTATTTTTGAGAAACAGAGAGACAGACCACAAGTGGGGGAGGGGCAAAGAGAGAGGGAGACACAGAATGTGAAGCAGGCTCCAGGCTCTGAGCCATCAGCACAGAGCCCGACGTGGGGCTTGAACCCACGAACTGTGAGATCATGACCTGAGCTGAAGTCGGATGCTCAACCGACTGAGCCACCCAGGCACCCCTGAGCTATCATTTTAGATCTCAAAACTGGCTTTGTTCCTATATATGATCCCCCCCCCCTTTTTTTGAGAGAGAGAGAGAGAGAGATCAGGAGGGAGGGAAGAGGGAAAGAGAGAATACCAAGCAGGCTCCATGCTCAGCACAGAGCCCAACACAGGGCTCAGTCTCACAACCCTGAGATGAACATCTGAGCCAAAATCAAGAGCAGGACACTCGGGTGACTGAGCTACCCAAGCACCCCTGTATGTGACCTGTTTTTAAAACATTTTATATAAGATACTGATAACACGTAAAGAATATTTTTCTAACAAAATAAGATGTTGTGATAAGATGCAGTTGTATAATCTTCCTTCAGCTGTGATTAGCATATTCATCACAGTTAACAGTATGTTAACTTTGCTAAACACTGTAGGAATTGGTTTGTAGTCTAAAGACATTCGTAGTAAGCACATGTTGCATTAAATGACTGTTATTTAAAATAGGTTTGGTTAGATTTTGAAACAGTGAAGTGTCTCATGATTCTAATGAAAGCTTTCTCTTTTTGTGTTCAGATTTTTCTTAGAAGGAGCCATTTTTACACAGAATGCTTTCTGATATCAGGCCCAGTATCTCAAGCTTGATTTATGCCAGTATGTTTTTAAAAGTGTTGTATGATTATGTTGTGAGGCCAGATGTTTAAACAGTTTTGTTTTGTTTTGAATTTGCAGGCTCACCTTTCACAAGACAACACAATTTCCTAATTGTTGATTGAAAGCTATTTCAGAAGGCTTAGAGTTTCCCTAGTAATTCAGTAACATGGCAGTGCACCCACGTTACTGAATTTGAGGCAAAACTTTGCTTATTAAAATGAGTTAGCCACTTAAACAAAACAAACAAACAAAACAAAACAGAAACAGACTCATAAATACAGAGAACAAACTGGTGGTTGCCGGAGGCATGGGGGATGGGTGAAAGAGGTGAACAGGGTTAAGAGGCATAAAGGAAATAAGTAGATGGTTAGATGGATGGATGGTTGGATGGATGGATGGATGGATGGATGGATGGAAGGGTGGGTGGATAAGTTGGCCAGCTTCAACCTACTCAGATCTCTTTTGAACTTAAATGTGCTTGTAATTTGCCACCTCAAGTGAAATAGGATCAAACCTTCCCTGTGTCACAGGAAATTCTTGAAATTCGAATCTTCTTGAAATTAGAATCCTATGACAGCTCATTGACTTTTTGCAGAAGATGTCAGGGATATACTTGTTTTCTTTTTACATATTCTTACTCTTGTTTGACTGAAAAATACAAATACTTGTCAACTTAAAGCAAAATTGATGACTGTAGATGGGAATTGGAAAAGCTAGATTAAGAGCTCCTCAAATTAATATCACAATTTTAAGATGGAGAACCATGCAAAAGAAGCTGGGAAAGCTCACATAGTAGGGGATTTATTGGGTAAATAAACCTGTGCGTATTTTAAATTGTTCAACAGAAGAATGGATTGAAGAATATTCACAACTAGTAGAAAGAAGGTGGTACAGAACCTACATCCCAATCCAGCCACACCCCAGGTTTGCAGTTCCCTAAGCCCAACACATGGCCTACCAGAAGAGCCTTTTCCCAAGCTACTCCTTTTCTCCCCTTATTTTCTTCAAGTTTCGGCTTAAACATTACTTCCTGACCTCTGGAACTAGGATGGACCTTGTTTGCTTTACGCACTTCAAGTTGGCTGCTAAAACAATAGTGGGAGGTTGGAAGGCTGGGTAGTTATTAACTTTATTTAGAGAGGAGAGAGATGAGGACACTGAGGCCCAGAGCAATTTGATGATTTACCTGTGATCACACATCTACTAGAGTGAGTGACACAACTTGATGAAACCTCTTTGGTGCTACTACAGCAAAGGCTCTTCTCATTAGTAGTACTTCCTAAATTAGATCCTCAAAACTTCTAAAAACAAACAAATCTAGGGACATTATCATAGTTTGAATCACCACTTTACATTTGGGCTAGGAGCAAAGTAATGATATCATAACTGTATAACTGAAATAAAAGCCTTCCCAAAAGTAGGGATAGCAGGAAAGGATTTAAGAGTGAGTAACAGCTTAACATGTATTTAAAGGGATGACGCTTAATAAATGAATAAATAAATAAATAAATGTAAACAGAAATAAAAAAATAAGGTCATGACATTTAATAGCACAGGAAACTGAGTTATGAATGTTGGAATGCAATTCTGGAGTTAGAACAAGGGAAAAATGCACTCCACACAGCACTGGTCAAAATGTAAGCAGGGAAGTATATCTTGCTTTTTGTTTTGCAACTTAAGGGGAAAGCAGAGAACTTTGGTGGGGCCAAGACATTTTACAAAGCTAAATAAATATTACTAGAAATGCCTGAAATTTAGAAATATGCAGAAGGGTAACAGGTGTTCTGGTGGTGCAGTGCTAGGCTTGACTTGTTATTTACAGGTCTATTTTATAACTCTGCAGGGGCAGAGATTTATTTGTGGATATAATCAGCTCTTATTATTCCCAATAGTGATATTCTATAAAGTCACCATGAACACTGACTGTATATATAGTTAATTCATTAACATTGAACTCTCGGCCAGTAGCACCATAACGCACATCTGAACAAAACTCACAAACACGTAAGGCATATCACAGCTTTCTTGTGCTAGGAACACTAGACAGCACTTCAGCACTATGCCGAGGGTCATTTTAAACAGAGGAATCAAAAAAATAAATAAACGGAGGAATCACCAACCAAAAAGCACAAACGTGAACAAAAAAATACATAGCACTAAATAAACCACAAAAAGTACACTTGTTTACAATGTGAGAGCTGAAACAAGAAGGCAGATGTCACTTTGCTTGACCTCAGCTGGGAATGTGCACGTCAGACAACTCAAATTTTTTTCTGCTCTGTGCATGTCCTTGAATGACCATGAAAACAGGGTGAATATTGATTTAAAAAATCCAAATAAATTTTCATGAGTAGGTGAATTTGCAGATACAGAATCTACAAATAACAAGGAATGACTTTTTGTCTAGTAGAAAGGCAAATGATTTCTATCCAATGAAACAGAACCCCATAGGCTATGATATGTGGTCCTGCTAGAGGGTTAGACAATTTTATACTTAAGAAAGACATCAATTAGATTGCCTATATAAATCTAGTTTATCAATTGCTCTTATCGGTTTTAATATCCTACTGGTTCCCTCACTAATTACCAAGTTAAATACAATTTTCGACCTGTGTTCGTTTTCTTATTTGAGAGTCATGTTTTTTTTTTACCATTTGAAAATTGTACTATATCCGTTTTCGGAAACTGAGACACAGAGAAAATATGCCCATAACTGCTAAATGAGGAGATTGAATGACAAAAGTTCTAAGGTCCTTTCTTTCAGGTCTAGATTCTGAAGTTTTAAAGGAATAAACAGCTTTGAGAAGAAACAGGTGAGGGATAATTCAGAAATATGTAAACTATATTCATTGCAGTAATATTTGGTAGATATTTTCACTTTAATTAACATTTTCTAACCCGTATCTTTATGATTACCTATCAGAAAAGAAAAAAATTCTTTTGAAGTCAAAAATGGAAATCTAAATAACCACATCTAACTACAGAGGTAGCAGAGGGTAAGTTAAATCATTGTCTGGTCAAAGGTGACACTTTCTCAGGCTTAATAGTAGAGGTTGTGTTTAGTAGCATGAGAAATAATTGCCTGTTTGTCATAGGTTTTCTGCCAGTTGTGATTTGATTTGATTTGATTTGTTTTGATTTGATTTATTTTTTGAAAGAGAGCATGCGAGCAGGGGAGGGGGTGAGGGGAAGAGAGAGAAAGAGAGAGAGAGAGAGAGAGAGAGAATATCTCAAGCAGGCTCCATGCTTAGCACAGAGCCAGATGCAAGGCTCAATCCCACGACCCTGGAATCATGACCTGAGCTGAAATCAAGAAGCGAGCACTCAACCAACTGAACCACCCAGGCGCCCTGCCACTTGTGATTTTAATAATTGTTTCATCATATACATCTACTATATAGTCCCCCACTGAATTAATGAAGGAAAGTGAACTTACGCTGATTGTTTCTTTCTTTTAGCTTTAATTGCCAGGCAGTTTAGAGTGAAATTTGAAGGTCAACTATAACAACTATATAGTTTCTCGAGACCTGTGCCTTTGTAAGCCTTTTTCTATCCCTAATTTTATTGGTAATTTATACAACTTATAAATTGACTCACATAAATGTACTTACAATATAGTATATATTAATTCATCACAAGTTACTACTATTTGTTTATAATTTTCCCTGACCTTTAGCTCTTATTTCTATTTTATTCTTTCATTTACATGTCTTTTGTTGTCAGCCATACAATTCTGGAATTAGAAGGGAAAACATCTTCATCTCCTTTTTGGAAGGGGGCAGAGTGTGCACAAGAAAATAGAGAAATAAAGGAAATAAATATATAAAGAAAAATGTTAAGTTGGCTTTTGGATAGAAAGAGAACAAGCCATTGTTTTCCTGCAGGCAGAACTATGTCTATGGTTCTTACATATGGGGGCATCATGGTTTTATTATCATAAACCAGGGTGGCCCCAATAGATAAATGGCTCACTAGCCAATTATATCTAGAAAAAGAGATTCAGACCAATGACTTCTCGTACTTGACATGGTAAAGAATAGAAATCATAAAAATGCTCACCAGTTTTTAGGGGAAGGAAGACAAGATGGTTTGTTTCTCAGGACAACTTCATATGCTGAGGCCGGAAAAGTCAAACCTCCAATTACACTTTCTACCTGTCTGATGTTATCCACGCTATCTCCCTTTCCTCAGGAACGAGGGTCATAAAAAGCCTCAGAATAAGGCCAAAATTACTCAGAAATATAAAACAGAGTAATTAATGTCTTTGTAGAGAGAAGAACTGCAGCCTCAATGCCTCAGGCTCTTGGTGGAAGTGAGGATTATGAAGAGATGAAGTACGAGGAGAATTCTGTCTTTTATTTTATTTTATTTATTTTATTATTTTTTTAAATGGGCTTCATGCCCAGCGCAGAGCTTAACGTGGGGCTCAAACTCACAACCCTGAGATTAAGACCTAAGTTGAGATCAAGAGGCAGACGCTTAACCAACTGAGCCATCCAGGCAACCCTTAAAAGTAAATGTGTTTGCATTTCAAAATATACAATATACTTATTTTTAGAACATTTTGAAAAGCTTAGAAAAGTTCTCGGAAGAAAATGATTATTTGCCACACTACCAGTCAAGAGATAACCTATCATAACATCTGACTCTCTGTCCTAGTCTTCTGATCTTTGCTCATGTATGCACATGTTCTCTGTCTGAGGATCTTTGGCATTACAGAAAGATCACTTAAAGAGAGAACCATAATTTTACCGTAAACGATAAGTAAATGTTTGATTGAAACTTGATCTTTTGAAGAAGGAACTTATGAAAGTAAGTTCACTTTATCTAATGTTGAACAAAACTCAGGTCGTGGTGGAAATGATGCATGAAGTCTGAGAATGAATTGAGTCTTGACTTTGTTTTGGAGCAATTGATGGAACAAAATATACATGATCTTTGCAGCATAATTTTAAAAGATGGTTCATCAATTTATTAATTAAAGCATTCTTTTAAAAATGCCTCTTGTGCTATGGTTCTCCTCTTGCTTCTTTAATTAACAAGTATAATCTTAAACTTTGTCAGATCTTCATTATCAGAGGATGTTAGAGGGAGGGAAGTAATAATCTTTATTTCTCAGGACTTATTTTACAGCAACGGACCTCATAGGATCTTGTCATGTTTACCAGGATTTACAACTTCAGTTTGCAATTGGTTGGCATTGTATTTCCATTACTTCAGCAGATGTTTAGCATATCTGAAAATCAGGCAGAGATGACTACCCAAGCCGAGGATGCCACGGGCAAGGAAAAGCCGTCATGTTAACCATGTGGGATTTTGAGCAGTCATTTCATTAGTGAATATCTTCATGTAACATTAAATTTTGCTTCTTCACACAGTATCTTATCTGTGTGGATGTGGATAATAAACACAAACCCTTCTGTAGTTGAAGATCAAGTGGGTGGGGATATGCATGCTATGAGACAAGAGCTGTGCAGGAGATGACTCTTTCTCAGGCTCCTCCTAGAGGAAGCTAAGTCCGTGGGAATGACTGGTTTATAATGGAGAGAAGGAAAAATAAAGAACAAGAGTGAAAGAGAGACAGCATATGAAAAAATGCTCAGAGCTATGTACCTGAAAATCAGTACTGTGGTTATAATAGGGAGTCAGAATAGCTGAGTTCAGCAACCAGATGTATCCAATACCTTTAAGCAAGTACTTCCATTGGGGGCACTTACTATTCTTTTGTGAAATGACAGGTTGGGCTGCATGATCCTTAGGATTTCTTCTGTTGCTCAATTCTGCAATTCTATGACCCAAGAATATGCAGTATTTCTAAGGGATGCTGGAGCACATCAGAACATTTGAGAACTGTATTAATCCTGATATTTCCTATTTAAGAAGAGATTGTAGCTGAGTTTTTTTTTTTTTTTCCCTCTCTAATATGTACTCATACACTGGGCACTTAAATGTTTCTTCTGCTTTTAATTGAACTAATCAATTAACTCAGAGGATGCCTTTATGTGGATTAGGAAAATGCTCCTCCCTCACCATGGCAAAAATAACGGGAATTTTTTTGCAGCATAGACACTCCTTCCATTGGATAGCCAAAGCCAAATTATTCCTGTCCTGGGCTCTAGACCTGAAAAGTGGTAGCCCTATGGTCAATAATCTCACTTGATTTTCTCCCAAATAATTTTTTCAACATATGCGTGAAGTGAACATAAAAATATTAAGATGTCTGAATAGTTATGGGAGACAAACACAAGTATTAGGCAGGAAATTGGGTCAGCTGGGCACTTGGATATGTGTGTTGAAAGAAGAGGATTCCAGGGTGCCTGGGTGGTTCACTCAGTTAAGCGTCTGACTTCAGCTCAGGTCATGATCTCATGGTTCATGGGTTCGAGACCCATGTTGGGCTCTGTGCTGACAGCTCAGAGCCTGCAGCCTGCTTCGGATTCTGTCTCCCTGTCTCTTCTAGTCCACTCGCACTCTGTCTCTCTCTCTCTCTCTAAAAAATAAATAAACTTAAAAAAAATTTTTTTTTAAAGAAGAGAATTCCAATCATTTAAAAAGAAGTGGACACCAGAGATTGTATAGAATCATTTGCTAGAGTCTAAAATTGAAGTGTATCTTGGTGTCTTGTAATTTACAGTATCATGGTATATATGCAACTTTATAGTCGTTTTAAAGACTTCTTGATTCTTAGAAACATACAAACTACAAAGACTGAATCATGAAGAAACAGAAATTCTGAACAGATCAATTACTAGTAAGGAGATGGGCTCAATAATCAAAAATCTCCCAACAGACAAAAGCCCAGGACCAGATGGCTTCACTGGTGAATTTTACCAAACATTTAAAGAATTAATAAATAGAATCCTTCTCAAACACTTCAAAAAAAAAATTCCTGAATTATGTAAGTAAGGTAGGTTAGGAATCTCAAAGAAGGTGAATTAACTGTTTATACTTTCTACAACAGAAACAATAGCTAATACTTCTTAAGTGCCTATTATGGACCAGGCAGAAAAAGCAATTGAGGAATAGAAAGTTGCCCAGGGCCACACAGCTTGTAAGTGGCACAGCCACGATTGAAATCCCTGCAATGTGACTCTAGAGTGTCACCGCCCTGCTGTGGTGCATTCACCATTAGCAATTTGGTTTTTTTTGTTTTTGTTTTTGTTTTTTAATTTATTTTTGAGACAGAGCACAAGTGGGGGAGGGGTAGAGAGAGGAGACACAGAATCCAAAGCAGGCTCTAGGCTCCGAGCAAGCATTCAGCACAGAGCCCGATGCGGAGCTCGAACCCACAAACTGCGAGATCATGACCTGCGTCGAAGTCGGTCACCCAACCGACTGACCCACCCAGGTGCCCCTGAAGATGGGACTTTCTATGGAATGACCAAAACACACGGTTTGTCATCTGTGTAATAGTATGTACAGCATAAGGGCTTTTTGGTTAAAAAAAAGAAAAAGATGGTAAATAATTATACTCATTTGCTATGTTGCTATGTATGCTTTTAAAAAACCAGATATACAAGATTGCAATGATTATGGGGGAGAAATGGGTATTACCCATTCAAAGGAAGGAAAGTTTGTGGCCTGAAGAGAAGAGCTATTTTTTGTCCACATAGCCCAGTACTGACCTGCTCAGTAACGACTGGGGAAATGTCGCTATTTCCTACTGGTGGGTGCTGGGCAGCAAGCCAGACGGTGAGGAAGGCAAGAATGCTGATCCAAACCGATGACACAGTGGAGCTTCCACTGCAGCTGGTGCCAGCCTCCCGACCCCGACTGCTCTTAGCAGAGGCCAAGATGCCACAAGCACGCAGAGTCAAACCACACCTCTGGGCAGAGAAAGATTAAAAACAAAAAAGAAAAAAAAGGCACAAAAGAGATGGATCTGTTATTTAATTGGGTTCTTTGTAAGAAATTTAGAACACCAATTTGTGAGGGTAAACTCCATTCGTGAGAGCAAACACAGAGCGGAGGTAGCCCTGAAGCTGAGAAACGGCTTTGATTTTTGGCAGAATTTGCGAGTCCACAGCTTTCTGATCAACCTTGCGCTGCTCTGTAATCTCATATTTCTCTTTCTCCGTGTCGAAGATCTCACCTTCCTGGTGTCTGGGCTTACGCAGCTTCTTCTTCTTAAAGTAAGCATCAGTGAGGTGTTTGGGGATTTTCACATTGCTGATATCAATTTTGGTGGAGGTTGCAATGACAAATTTCTGGTGTGTTCTACGCAGAGGAACTCGATTAAGGGACAGAGTTCCAGTCACAAGTAGCAAGCCACTGCTCAGTTGCTTCAGGAAAACCACTCTCTCGCCTCTGTGGCGCCCAGTGAGGATGATCAAAATGGTCCCAGGAGTGATGCTAGCTCGCAGTTTCCTCACATGCTGACTAAAAGGTTTTTTGCCGTGGCTCAACAGCTTCCGAGGCACATCTTCAGTAGGATAATACCTAGGCATTTTGCGAAGTTTAACCACTCGGGTACCACCATTCTTGTCACCACCAACTGGTTTTGTGACAGTAGCAAGAACCTTCTCCTTTTTCTTTTCAATCCTGGATTTAGCTGCTGAATACTTCCTCTTGTACATGGCCTTTGTCGAATACATAGCCGATCGGGAATATCTGCCAATTCCTCTGACTAGGACAGGGTTTCGGCTGCAGTGGGGCTTCCCCTTCTTTGGCGTTTTAGCCTTGAGGTTACCCTTCTTAACCTTGCCACCAGCATCAGCCTTCTTGGCTTCAGGTTTCTTCTCCTTAGCATCCGGCTTCTCAGCTTTTTCGCCCGCCATCTTGCAAGATGGGAAAGAGAACTAAGATCGCCAGCATTAGCAATTTGGCAAAAGAAACAGGTTTTGTCCTTTTGTTTCATTTTAATCTCATTATCATGCAGATGTCATTTCAAAGTATCATTTTTTCAATTCTCAGTGTTTTAAGTTATGCTGAAACCTCAACACCTTACAAACGACAGAGAAGTTTTTATCAATTAAGGTGATCTTTTCTGCCCTGTCTCCTCCTGCCTTATATCAGCTAAGCTGAGCAGAGGAATTGCCGGTACCTGGTAAGGCAGACGCCCAGCGCAGATGCACTCTTGAACCGAAACTGTATCTCACAGGTTACATTTACTGGTCCATACCATAGAAGAAAGTATACAACATAACAGGCTGAGATTTCTTTTCTTGCATCTGACTCAGGGTTAACCATGGGTAATTAGGGGAAAAAATATTACACTATTTTCAAAATAGAGAAACCAAAGGGACTGGAATTGCCTTTACAACGTACAACACTGCTGCTCAGCATGAATCTCAGACTGTTAGAATAAAGAAATTAAATCCATCAAATAATTCATGTTTAAAAGTTGCTTCAAGAAGAAATTGGGTGAAGGGCACAACGGATCTCTCTGTATTATCTTTGCAACTTCCTGTAAAGCTGTAATTATTCCAAAATAATTTTTTTTTTAAGTTCCTTCAGTATGGGAAATGGACTTTTAACCTTGGAAAGAATTACTGTTAATTCTTGAAGTTAGCAGAAGATTAAGGAAAGGGATGTCTGTAGTCAGACCTTTGTCTTTTTTCACAAGTATTTGGTGTCCATCATCGGAGGGTCCCTTCTTCCAAATCCGTGGCAGCAGTTAAAAAAAGGGATAGAGGGGCACCTGGGTGGCTCAGTTGGTTAAGCGCCCGACTTCAGCTCAGGTCACGATCTCGCGGTCCGGTCCGTGAGTTCCAGCCCTGCGTCGGGCTCTGTGCTGACAGCTCAGAGCCTGGAGCCTGCTTCGGCTTCTGTGTCTCCCTCTGTCTCTGTGCCTCCCAAGCTCATGCTCTGTCTCTCTCTGTCTCAAAATAAATAATTTAAAAAAATTATTTTAAAAAAGGGATAGAATGTTCCATCAAAAACCCTTTCCAACTTTCCTCCCTTTTCCAACTCAAGACTTGAAGTCAGAAGCAGTAATCAAAGAGTAGCAACTACATATTTTGTTTTAATTTATGTTTTTCCTAATGATAGAAATAATACATGTTAATTACAAAAAGATGATAAATATTAAGAGTCATAAATTAAAATCTCCCACAATTTAAAAATGAAAAATACTGTTGATACTTTTATATATTTCTTTACCTTTTTTCCTTTCCTACGTAAATAGTTTTTTATAAAATTTGGATCATACTTCATTTTTATTTGGAGAGTTTATCTTTACATTTAGCATGCTATGAACTTCTCCCAAGTCAAAAATAAGATTTTACTGGCTGCATATTATTCTGTTATGCAGCCACATCATAATCTAGCTCATCATTTCATTATTATGTGGAATATCTAAGTTATTTATAAGTTTTCACTAATATAGCTAAAGGCACATAAAAAATTTTCATTCCTGGGGCGCCTGCATGGCACAGTCGGTTAAGCGTCTGACTTTTGATCTCAGCTCAGGTCATGATATCACAGGTTGTGAGTTCGAGCCCCATATCGGGCTCTGCACTGATGGCATGGAGCCTGTTTGGGATTCTGTCTCTCTTTCTGCCCCTCCCCAGCTTGTACTCTCTCTCTCTCTCTCTCTCTCTCAAAATAAAAAAATAAACTTAAAAAAATTTTTTTTAATTTTCATTCATTAATCTTTCTGTGCATCTTTGATTATGTATTTTACATAAATTCTCGGAATGAGCATCATTGAGTCAAAGAGGTTTAGTGTTCTTAAACATATTGCCAGATTGCCCTGCAGAAAGGGTATACTAACAAACATCCACCTGAATTTGAAATTCTGCGAGCAATGGTCTCTCCATTTGACTTCCTCACAGTCTATTTCATCTATCCAACCGACAGCTCTTTCATGTGAGACTAATGCAAGCTCACCCAAAGGCCAGGTATAGTGACTAGGAAAGAACTTCCAGTTAATAGGCTGCCATTCCTCAGCCTCAGCATAGTGCAAGTGAAAAAGAAGCCATCACTTAATAGAACCTTCTTGCAATCATATTACATTAGTATGTTTTTGCATTTTACAAGCCCATGTTAGTCTAAATTGTTAATGGACACTAAAGAATCTCAAATGACTAAGACTGAGGTGGAAAAAGAGGGAAAAAATGATTTCCTAGTGTTAAGGATCTTAGAATCCTTAACATGAACAAAGGACTTTATTCATCAGTGCTTCTCAAACTTTAATGTACTTATAAAATACCGGGATCTTTTTTTAAACTGAGGTACAATGGACATACCTTACATTAGTTTCAGGTGTACAACATAATGATTCAATATTTGTATATAAGTCTAGTTACCATCCATCACTATACATAGTTACATAATTGCTTTTCTTGTGATGAGAACTTTTAATATCTATTCTTTTAGCAACTTTCAAATATGCAACATGGTGTTATTGACTACAATTGCCACGCTGTACATTATACCTGAATGACTTATTTATTTTGTAACTGGAAGCTTGTAACTTTTAATCCATTTCTCCAACCACCTACCCCTTTCTCTGCCAATTTGTTCTATCTATGAGGTTGGTTTATTTGTTTGTTTGTTTCTCTTTTAAGATTCTACATATAGGTGAGACTATGAAGTATCTGTCTTTCTCTGTCTGATTCATCTCACTTAGCATAGGGTCCTCAGGGTCCACTCATATTGTTGCAGATGGCAAAATCTCTTTCCTTTTTATGGCTGAATAATATTCCACTGTGTATATATACCACATCTTCTTTAACCATTCATCTACTGATAGACACTTAGGTTGTTTCCACATCTTGGCTATTGTAAATAATGCTGCAATAAACACAGAGGTGCATATATCTTCTCAAGTTATTGTTTTCATTTTCTTTCAACAAATACCCAGAAGTAGAATTGCTGGTAGTTCTATTTTTAATTTTTTGAGGAACCTCCATACTGTTTTCCATTGTGGCTGCATCAATTTACATTCCCACCAACAGTACACAAGTGGTTCCTTTTTTCCACATCCTCATCAACACTTACTATTTCTTGTCTTTTTGATAGTCATTCTAACAGATGTGAGATGATTTCTCATTGTGGTTTTGATTTAACATTTCCCTGATGATTCGTGATGTTGAATACATTTTTTGAAAGTTTATTTACTTATTTTGAGAGTGAAAGTAAGAGGGAGCATGCACAGGGTGGGGGTAGAGAGAGAGAGGGAGAAAGAGAATCCCAAGCAGGCTCCACACTCAGCATGGAGCTCCATGAGGGCTCAATCTCACAACCGTGAGATCATGACCTGAGCTGAAATCAAGAGTCTGATGCTTCACCAACTCAGGCGCCCCAAGTACATTTTCATTTACCTGTTGGCCATCTATATATCTTCTCTGGAAAAACGTGTATTCAGATCTGTTGCCCATTTTTCAATCAAGTAGTTTGGAGGGTTTTTTGTATTAGGTTTTGTGATTACTTTATGTATTTTGTATATTAACCCCTTATCAGATATATGATTTGTAAATATTTTCTCCTATCAGTAAGTTGCCTTTTCATTTTATTTGTGGTTTCTTAATATCTTTTTGCTTATTTTCATAATATTTATTTAAGTAATCTCTAATTGCCCCACCCAATGTGGGGCTTGACCCCAAGATCAAGAGTCCCATGCTCTTCTGACTGAGCCAATAAGGTGCCCCACTAGGTATCTCTTTAAAATGTAGATTCTGGGGCACCTGGGTGGCTCAGTCGGTTAAACGTCCGACTTCAGCTCAGGTCATGATCTCGCGGTCCGTGAGTTCGAGCCCCGCGGCAGGCTCTGTGCTGACAGCTCAGAGCCTGGAGCCTGTTTCAAATTCTGTGTCTCCCTCTCTCTCTGACCTTCCCCCCATTCATGCTCTGTCTCTCTCTGTCTCAAAAATAAATAAACATTAAAAAAAATAAATAAATAAAATAAAATGTAGATTCTACTCTGTAAGTTGCGGGTCAGGGTCTGTGATTCTGAATGTATAACAAACTCCACAGACCACTTTGAGTAACAATATTACTAATGTGCACATTAATTCTTTTCCCCTCCTGCAGAAGCAATGACAAATTTATTTCAGGAAATTGTCCTCGAAAAATATGATAAATTTCTTCTGTTTTTGAAGGCAAAATAGCCAATCTCCCACCATATGCTGGGATGACACTGTTTCTTTTCAATGTTTTATTTCTGAAAGACATAGTACAGGATGGACAGCTTTAGAGAGAAGTGAGCTTGACTTCTATTTGATTTCCAGGGGCTTTGTTGCTTTGAGTGACTAGAGATATTGCTCCCTGACTCGGTGAATATACTATCCACTATTAAAACTCCTTAAAGAAACTGAAGAAAAAAAAAAATCTCTTCTTCTGCTCTTTCTTTTCTCAGTTAAACTCCTTTAACTCATCATTTTTTGGCAATTCTTACACTTTCAGTACAAGCTTTCTGTCTCTTTTTATTCATTGGCCTCTGTTTACTCCGTTCCAACTTGATTACTTTTTTGCTATTTACAAGTGAGATTGGGTTAGGTAGAAAGAATCTTCTTTTTACTTATAATAACTCAATGCATGAGAAAGGGGAAGTGAATCAATTATTTTATATAGATTAAAAAAAATAATAAAAAAGCTCAGAAAGGTAGGTTACTTGTCCAAAGTCACACAGCCCATAAATGAGAGGCATTATCTGAACTTAGAGTTTTCCAACCTCATAGCTCACATTCTTTCAAGCATACCAGGCTTACTCTCAAATCAGAGAGATAAAACAATTCCACAGGTTATTATAATTTAACCCAAAGTTAAGTTGGGTTATTATTATTATATTATTATAATTTAACCCAAAGTTAAGTTGGGCAGTAGTGATGTAAGTACCCAAGAGTGGTATAAACAAGGTGCTGCAAAGATCAGAATCAAGGAAAGATTTTTTTCAATTGGGAGGGTCAGGCATGGCTTTGTGCATGGGTCTCTGTACGAGATGAGGCATTCTAGTTGGTGAGAAAGCACGAGAAAAATGGGAAATCCCAGGACCTATTCTCAGAAGTAGGAAGAGCCAAGTTTCAATGGAAAATACCATAGAGACAAAGCTGGAAAGGACAGGTTAGGGCCAGATAATGGAAGGTTACACATACCAGGTGAGGCAGGAGCATATAATTCAGTAAACAACCTGAAATTGTTGTAGATTCTTATCCAAGAAGTTACTTAAGCAGAGCTGAACTTTAGGAAAATAAATTTGACAATAGGATATTAGATGGATTAGGGCAGTAAAAGTCAGAAAACTCTGTTTGGTTCCACAAAGGACACAAAGATGGTTCAGACTTGGTTTATATAAGACTCTATATAAGACTCTTCTCACACAATCACTTTTTATACAAACAACTTCAAAAGGGGCAGAATTTAATAACTGCCATTAGAATGTACAAAATGCTATGTGATCTGTAGGATGAGGAAGAAAAAGATGTGGAAAGTTATTATGATTTCAGTCGGTCCAGGGTAGATTTTTAGGCAATCATTGTCAATGAGGAAAACAAAACAAAACAAATAGGTCTGATTTCTTGGAAAACATTTCAATTGGGGACATTTAAAACTTCCTTGAAATGTATATTTCAGCTGATATGTGGACCTAACCAATTAGCACACCATTCCCAAACCAAGCAGTTTCTTCCAACTACTAATATTTAAAGTCATTTAAAAAAATTGTATATTATTTAGATGTGCAGAAAGGCAAAGTTAGGGTTTGGTTTTTAACATAAAAGAGAAAAGACCAAATCTACAGTAAGTTTTATTTTTAGAGCTACTGCTTTATCAACTAAACCAAGATGAAACAGTTACTCATTAGATGACAAAGTTCTTTTTTTTTTTCTCCTTAAATTCATTTCTGAGTTAATACAAATCTGACTCATTGTCACCAAAGAAGAGGAACCTTCTTGCAGAGATTTGTGCAGCTGCCCCACTGGTCAGTCTCTACAGAAAATATACTTACCTTTGAGCAATGCTAATCATGCAAATGCTAGTTAATTGAATTCTGGGTTTGATTGTAACGAAATCAGATTTTTAAAAAAAATTTTTTTAATGTTTATTTATTTCTGAGACAGAGCGAGACAGAGCATAAGCGGGGGAGGGGCAGAGAGAGAGGGAGATACAGAATCAGAAGCAGACTCTGAGGTCAGCACAGAGCCCGACACGGGGCTCGAACTCACAAACCATGGGATCATGACCTGAGCCGAAGTCGGTCGCTCAACCGACTGAGCCACCCAGGTGCCCCCGAAATCAGATTTTTTTTAAAAAAATTAGTAAGTTGGACTAGAATTTTCTTTGAAAAAAAATGAGATTTAAAAAATGAGGCAATCAATCTTGTTACTTGAGGAGATGCCAATTCCAAAACACTGACTCATCTGCAGTGAGAAAGTCCGTGGAATTCTCAAAAGTAATATGGAGCAGTACAAACATCAGTAATAAGCAGTAATGCCACTTTGCAGGAAAGGTAGGATCAATGTCATTCTTATTCAAAGCTTTTAAGCTAGGAAATCTATCTGACGGGTGGGATAAGAGCTCAAGTTTATTTCAGTTAAAGCAAAACAGGAAGAGCAATAAGTAGCTAATCCTGATAAGGGAGGGCCAAAAAGGAGTAGCAAAGAAGTTGATGTTCCCAAATTGAAAGAATTTGTGAAGTCTCTGGGATTTGGGTAAGTGTTGGGGCAAGTTGGATGAGGGTGGAGTGGTTAAATTCTCCACCTGCCAGGTTTTTATTTATGAGCTACAACTGAAGGGAGAGAAAAACTTCTGAGGCATTCATTAGCCAGAAGTTTTGCTCTGATTTATTCAGAAGGAAATGGAATATTCAAAATGAAACCTAAGTGAAAGCAGTTGTGTTACTGCTTGGAGGGGAGGCTCCTAAAAGCAGGGACAGGAACACACCCAAGAATTAAGCCAGAAAGTTCTGGCCCCTATGTCAACGCCTGCCATTTATTAGATGTTTGATTGGAAACAGGAGGGTCTCAGAGGCTAGGGTATTGCAGAAGGAGGGGCATGTTTAGAAGCTACATTTCCATAACATCTGCATAAACCTTTTGTTTTAGATTGTGAAGTTACCAGAGTAGCTTTAAGGGCTGTTGGAGATGGGGATAAGGGAGGGGTAAGAAGCATGGCCACCCTCTGGTGCTGCCTCAGGACCTTGGGGAAGATTCTACTCTCTGAGCCTCCTTTGCAAGAGGAGAATAACATTTCCTCATAAATTGGTTATGATAGTAAATAAGGTAAACAATGTGAAGTGCTAGCTCCTGAATACTCAGTAAATGTATATAAACCTAAAAGATATCAAAGAGGAAATACTGCATTATGTCTGTTCCAAAGACAATTGTTTCTATTGGGAAAAGTCTTACCTCTGCCTTGTTCCTAGAGCACTTTAGACATTTATTTTCAATATTTTGTTCCAGTTGTTGCTATCCCCCCCCCCCATAGGTAAAGAGGAGAAAAGCAATTTTGTTTAAACCATCAGTGCCCTGCTAATATTCTGTCTCAAATCAAAGGGCTGGGCTTTCCCACAGAGCACTTAGAAACAGGTAATGATATCACACCCATTAGTGCACTCAGCACATGCTATGAGAACAGAAGCTGGCTTTTGCCCAGTAGCTTTCTCCCATGCTTGGTCCCTGAGGAGAGAGAATTGCTCCAGAAGCCCTTATTAGCAGCAGTCATTAGGATGACAAAATGTTAGAGCAGCCCCCTTGCCCTTCCCCACATTAAGAACTAAAATGAGGGGTGCCTGGGTGGCTCAGTCAGTTGAGCGTCCGACTAGCTCAGGTCATGATCTCACACTCTGTGAGTTTGAGCCCCACGTCGGACTCTGTGCTGACAGCTAAGAGCCTGGAACCCACTTCAGATTCTGTGTCTTCCCCCTCTCTCTGCCCCTCCCCTTCTCATGTTCTGTCTCTCTCTGTCTCAAAAATAAATAAAAACATTTGAAAAAATTTTTAAAGAACTAAAATGACATCAGAAAGAAAAGTAAGCTGTAAAGGTAGTTTAGTGTTCATATGTTACCTCAGAGTGAAGGGAAAGTGTAAAAACTATTCCAAGCCTAAGAACTTGTGCCTTACTTCCACCCCCCCACTTGACCACCTCACCTGCCAGGAGAAGAGTGCAGTTTCTAGAAGCATTGATGTTGACTGAAGCATGTTGTTAGCCTGATTCTATTCATTCCCAAATAGCTATGGAGATATCTTTTCATCTGATAACTCATTACTTACAAATGAATGAATGAATGATGCTCCCAGTGCCCTCCCCTTAGCACTCTCTTTCCTTCCTTCCTTCCTTCATTCCTTCCTTCCTTCCTCCTTCCTTCCTTCCTCCTTCCTTCCTTCTTCCTTCCTTTCTTCCTTCCTTTCTTCCTTCCTTCCTTCCTTCCTTCCTTCCTTCATTGAAAAAGAATAATGGATTCCTACTATGTGCAGGTGCTAAGACTATGGATATAGTGATAAGATCTGAATCCTCTAAGAATGAGATTTTTGGCATAAAATAGTCATGCAATTGCAAACCTCTAGATCATACAAAATAATATGTTATGTTCTAGACACAGTAATTATGGGCATAATTATACAAGAAGGAAGCTATGTAAATGTGACTTGAATACATCATACACTTGACCTGAACTGAATTTGCTATCATTAACAGTTTCACTTGATTTCCTTAGAATTTATAAGCGCTGGTGGAAACATGGTTTGGATATCCTGGTCTACTTAGAGAAGACGGGTAAGGAAGTTTGAACTCATACCTCCACTCCTTTTTTCTCTTAAATATTCCTTGGAGCAAGCAAGCAAGTTCAAAGTCATTCCCTTACTCTTAGAGATTTGTTCTAAAGTACAGGTTCATTAATGTTTGTTGTTACTGATACTAGGAATGATGTTTCTACCGCTAACTAAAAATGTTTAGAGCAATAATTGATTTATGGAATTTCTTTTCAACTTTTTTTTTTTAACCTCCTAAAGTCCAGGCAAAGTGACTTAGTATTAAACCAAAGCAATTGTTTCCAACAGAATATTATTAATGTTGTTAAATTATTCTTTCTCAGCTTCTAGTGTTAAAGGGAAGTGACATATTGTTGACAGCTATCAGAACTCTTCATGCTTTAGCAGAAAGTCACTTGAAAAATTACCATATCATTAAACTCATATCTCAAAAATGTTTCAAAAATCTCTCCGAGAACTTCTAAGACAGACAGAGTATCGTTACTATATATTCATTCTTTGCCTTCCAGTGTTCAGACATTGGTTAAAGGCAGAATAGGTTTGGGGAAGGAAATGTCCTGAGGCAAATGCAGCATCAGGAAGAGAGATTAACCCCCTCTCTACTTTGGTTTCTCTCCCCTTTCCAAGGGAGGGGCACCCAATAGAATCTTTTGGAAAGTTGTTGGTCTCTATGAGTAAAGGAGCCCCATTCCGCAGCCAGATACCTGTCCACTCCTGGCTTTGCTGAACTTCCCAGGCAGGAGGGTCCTCTAAGAGCCTGGGAAGAGTGTCGGAGACAGAGTGCATAGCATTGCATAGTGGTACCCCAGGCACAGAAGGGCAAGGACAGTCTCCTTCTATTTTTGGTTCTTGAAAGATACTGAAGGAAGGGTGGAAGACTCAGTCTGGGGAATAGCACTGAGAAAGATAAAAAGGCAAAGAACCTACTCTCTGAAGAGCAAAAGGACTGGATGGAGTGAAAAATAGAGTAGAGTAGTAAAAGATGGGCCTGGAGAGGTAGGTTGGAGCCAGATTAAGTAAGGCCTTGCATGCCAGGGCAAGGAAGGTATATTCCATTCAGTGAATAATTGGAACCATTGTACACTCTTTGAGCCAAAAAGGGATCTAATCAGTGTTGTGTTTCAGGAACATTAATTTGACAGAAATGCATGGAATGGATCAGGACAGGAAAAGGCAGGAGATAGCATGCATGTGTGACGCTGAACAAGATACAAAACAAACCACTATCAGGAGATACCACTCCACGCTTATTTGAATGGCAACATTTAAAAGAAATATAAACTGACAATATCAAGTGCTGGCAAGGACTCAAGAGCATCTGGAACTCCCATACATGGCTGGTGAGAATGAAAAATGAACGATCCACTCTGGAAAATGATTTTGCAGTCTAAGGTTAAGCATATACTAACCATATAACCCAACAATCCCACTCACAGTTACCTAGAGAAATGAAAACATGTTAATATAAAAGCCTGCACATTAATGTTTATAGACACTATTCATAATTGCCCCAAACTGGAAAACATCCTGAATATCCTTGAGTAGGTGAATGGATAAACAAAGTGTTGTACCTTCATACCATGGAATACTATTCAGCAACGAGGAAGAACAATGCATTATAGTGAAATAAGTCAGTCTCAAAGTTTTCATACTGTATGATTCCATTTACATTATATAATGTATCTATATATTATATAATGTATGTGTGTGTGTGTATGTGTGTGTGTGTATATATATATATATATATATATATTTTTTTTTTTTTTTTTAAAGTAGGTTTCACACCCAACATGGAGCCCAATGCAGGGCTTGAATTCATGACCCTGAGGTCAAGACCTGACCTGAGATCAAGAGTAGGATGTTTAACTGAGCCACTCAGGCACCCCTACATAAACTCCTGAAAAGACAAAACTGTAGGCATGGAGGACAGATCAAAGATTGCTGGGAGTTAGGGGAGGGAGGTGAGCCACAAATAATAGTAATAACAACAACAACAATAATGGAAGTTTTTTGAGGGTGATGGAACTATTTTGCATACTGATTGTAGAGGTGGTTACATGAATCTGTACTTGTGTTTAAAATCATAGAGGGGCGCCTGGGTGGTTCAGTCGGTTAAGCATCTGACTTCGGCCCAGGTCATGATCTCACAGTTCGTGAACTCGAGCCCCGTGTCGGGCTCTGTGCTGACAGCATGGAGCCTGTAGCCGCTTCAGATTCTGTGTCTCCCTCTTTCTCTGCCCCTCCCCAGCTTGTGGTTGCACTCTGTCTCTGCCAAGAATAGATAAACTTTAAAAAAATAAAATAAAATAAAATAAAATCATAGAACTGTATACCAAAAGAAAGAGGCCAATTTTATAGTGTGATAATTTTAAAAATTAAAATTAAAACAAGAAAGCAATGCTAAACAAATTAACAAGAAAAGCAAGGTATTTCCCCTTGTTTGAAATATCTATCAGGCAGAGTATATTAGCATAAATAAACAAAGTCAATGCTAAATAGGAAGAAGGAATGGAAAAACAGATTCTTAGACTGTGAGACTCATAGATTAATCCAGGATTAGCAAATATGCTTGTTTGTGGCCGACTATATTTCCAAAAATGGCTGCAACAATATGTGTCAGCCTACGTGCTTTTCTAGAACCTTGCTACTCCTCCATCAAGAGGTCTGTGTCCCTATCACTTCAATTTGAGATTGTGTACATCAAGAGAGTATTGAGAAAGCTGCAGTGTGTGCTTCCTGAAGCTAAGTCAGAGAAATGCTATGCTCTTTCTCCTGTTGCCTTAGAACACTTGCCCTTAGAACCCAGCCAGTGTATTGTGAGGACTTCCCAGTACGCCATGGAAAAGCTTATGTGAGAAGAATGGAGGCCTTTGTCCACAGCACAGGCTCATCTTCCAACCAGTAGCCAGTACCAACTTGCCAGCCTTATGAGAGCCATCTTGAAAATAAAATCAAACTAGGTAAACGGTCTAGAGCAGAGCAGAGTGTGTCTAGAGCAGAGTGTGTCAGCCAAGTCCTAAGTTGGCTATTCATGAGCAAAGTAAATGATTGTTGTTGTTCTAATCCACTAAATTTTGGGGTGGATTTTTACATGGTAATAGATAGCTAATAGAATGTTATTAATCAACATCAACAGATGAGAATGCCTTCCTGGCATTCCTGGGATGGGATGAGGCTTAGAGGAAAAGAATGCATGACTGATCAGTGAGGTTATATACATGCTCATCTTACATTTGAATAAGAGAGTGAAGTGCATTGTGATCTGCTCAAGGTCACACAGATATTTTGTACCAGAGCCAAAACTCTGAATCAAGTCTTCTGACATGCAGTTTAGTGTTCTTTTCACACTGCCTGTCCCTTCCCAATAACAGATTCCAGAGACCTGAACCACAGGATCTGCTTCTCCTTGCCCCTCTCGTGCATGTGACAGACATCATTAATTAAGTACAGCGCTCTCCTAAGGTCACCGATGAGCATGCAGATTGTGGACTCCAACTACCATTAAAGAATCTAAGCAGAAAGATGCAAGAACTGGGGCACCTGGGTGGCTCAGTCGGTTGAAGGTCCGACTTCAGCTCAGGTCATGATCTTGCGGTTTCTGAGTTGGAGCCTCACATCAGGCTCTCTGTTGTCAGCACAGAGCCCACTTTTGGGTTCTCTGTCCCCCTCTCGCTACCCCTCCCCCCCTCTCAAAAGTAAATAAACTTAGCAAGAGCTATAACTGATTTATATCGGGAGTGTCAGAAGAATACAACAAACTCAATCTCAAAATATAAACTGTAAAAAGATCTGAGATGGAAATGCACATGAGAGAAAGGGAAGTATTTAGACATAACCATTTGGGATCAAGGATGTGTGAAATAACACATAAACTTCTTATAGAATTGACTACAGAATAACTTCTCATATCCTTGAGGAAATCTATTGTGGATCCTGTTAGACAATTTTCATTTAATATTTTAAAACCCATTTTATTGTTGTTGGAAGAAAACCTGTTACTTTAGTTCTATAAAGGATAGTGCATGAATAAAATTTGGCCTCATCTTGAATACCAAAGGATTGAAATGCATACAACCCATACAACAAAGCAGTACTGGAATATTTTACACTTTGATGGCTCTGTTCTTCATAATGCACTTGTCATTGAGAGCAAAGTAGGTTCAGAAAAAAAAAATAGATGATTTCTAAGGTATCATTTAAAAGTGTAGGTTGTAAAGCCAGGGCACTGTGAATTTTAGGGTGGTTCGCTGAGAGCCAGATTCAGATTCATTCAACATAGGACCAAGAGCAGAGCTTCTCTGAACTTGATAACAGAAGAGCAAAACGCCCTGCAGAAGTAACTGAAATTCAACTCCCAGAAAAATAATGATCACTGTCTCCCTTTCTACGATTCTGAATAGGGCAGGGGGCTGGGGTTAGGTATGAAGGTTATTTGAGTAAACCAAAGTGACCAAGTTCCTTCATTCATTTGTTCACTGAGTACCAACTACATGTAAGGTATTCTATTAAACACTACTCAGAATACAAGGATGTTGGGTGCCTGGGTGACTCAGTCGGTTAAGCATCAGACTTCGGCTCAGGTCATGATCTCACAGCTTGTGGGTTTGAGCCCCGTGTGGGGCTCTGTGCTGACAGCTCAGAGCCTGGAGCCTGCTTTGGATTCTGGGTCTCCCTTTCTCTCTGCCCCTCCCCTGCTTGTACTGTCTTTCTCTCAGGAAATGAATAAACATAAAAAAAAATTTTTTTTTTTTTTTTGGAAGAATACAAGGATGAAACGGGTTTTATCTTCAAAGGTTCTCTAGCCAGGACCCCATCATCCTCCTTTAATAGAGTAAAATTTGAGAACATGAGCCTAATGCGTTAGAAATCTAAATACCACCCAGTGTCACCTAAACACAAGAGTACTGGGTTTAAGCACTACAAGCAGGATATATCACTGCAATTGTCTAAACAAATCAGCAGTCTTCAAAATTATTAACATGACCTTCCCTCTTTTCTGTTCGTTTTCTTTCTTTCTTTCTTTCTTTTCTTTCTTTCTTCTTTCTTTTCTCTCTCTCTCTCTCCTCCTCCCCAACTCTCTCTTGCTTTCTACATGGATTACATTATCATTTGCAATATTACCAATTGCTAGGCCACTTAGATGCTTTAGTGTACTCTTAGGAAATTATTCCTGGTAATGAAATTCTTTTCATCAGTTCCACTTTCAGATTTGCAATACAGGCTTGTCCTTTAACAATTAAGTGTTCTTTTCAAAAAAATATGCAGCAGATGTGGCAAAACAGAAATGTAATATTCTTGGAAGTGGGCTAGTTTGGGTAACAATTCAACTTTCCTTTTTCGTACTTGGACTTTATTCTTCTAGTAATTTCTCTGTCCATATCAAATTTTCAAAAAGGTCAAAGTCATCATTTTGTGTAATTAATTCTCAAATCTTCAAACAAAGGTCAGTTAAATTCTTGTTATATCTTTTCAGGTTTTTGTAGTTAGGACTTATTGTACTTGTTGATTGTTGTAGTTGTAGTTGTTGATTTATGTTTCCCCTAATCTTTTCTGGAATAGAGTATCTCAGTACTTTCCATCAGGTTTTCCTAAACACCAGCAACTTGTTTTTCAATGAATAAACTTAACTCAATGTCCTCTCAAAGGTCTAGAATGTCTCTTAAGTTCCAGTGCACAAGAATAAGACAGAAAATATCTGAGGAAAGTGGACTTCGAAGTCAATCCAATCTGGGTTCCATGTAGGCTCTGCCCCTTCTCCTGGGACTCTAGGTAAATTCCTTAATCTCACTGAGCCTTAGTTTCCTTATCTGTAAAATGGGGATAAAGTGCACATTGCAAAGTCACTATGAGAACTAAGCACAATACAAGAAAGCAGAGAGACTGGTGTATAACAGAGCTCCTTAAATAATTTCCCTTTGTTTTCTTCTAAAAATGACCACAATAAAGCTCAGGATTTAATCATTAAAGCAAACTGTGAGAGATGCAAACCATTCAGATCCCCATCAATTTTTCTGACATTTTGATATGTAGAATATTTGACACTTCTCCTCTTCTAAGTGGAAAAAGCACCCCACGTAAGGGAAAATGAAAATCGGGGCGGGGGGGGGGACACCAATAATTTCATAATCCCAGCACTTATGACAGTTTCCATTTTTGTCTTGGTCTGGGTTTTATACCAAACGGCCACATTTTCTGCAGAGTTGCACTCGGCCTGTGCTTAGCATGGCATCATGTCTTTTAAGGTACTAAAAGATTTATTCCAGGTGATAGTGGGAAGCTGCCCTGGAGGAAGGAATGGAAGGCTGCGGAGGTGTTAAAGTTCTTTTACATTGTTCAAGCCTTTCTCCAGCACAGAAACTCCACAAAGAACTCCTCTGCAGTGTTCGTTACCCAGGGCGGTTTCTTTAAATTGTTTGACGTCAGAGAAGGAATGCTATAGCAACAGTCTGTCAAACTGGAATTAACTCAGAAGAAAGATGGGGGTGGGGAGAGGAAAACTGCTCCCGGGCGGTACTGACTTCAGAGGAAGCAAATTGGATAGTTGCATTCATTTTATGACATTTTAAACCTAAAACACCCGGAGAAATGTCGGGGGGGGGGGGGAAGTCGGTTGAGATGCTTTGTGTGATGTTTTAACTCACGCCGAGATGAGCGACTTGCCAGGGTTATCTGAAAGGCCTACTTTCATCAGTGACGATAGTAACAATAACTTCCAAGTATTGATCATTTATTTGGAGGCAGGCTCTGTGCAAACGGTGCCTCATTTAGTACGTCAGCACCTTTATGAGGCAGGTATCACTATCCCTATTTGCCAATGACCAAGCTGACTACCTGAGATGTACACGATCAACCGCCCAGCGACGGTAGAGCTGGGCTTGCAATACAATTTTGTAGGACTCTGGACTCCAGTTGACTTTCTTACACGGAGAATTCCAGACTGTTAAACCTAACGGGGACTTGGGGTCTTCTAAGTCAGCGCCCCCCCGCCCCCCATCCTGCCACGAGCAAAGTGAGGCTTCTATGGTGCCAGGAAGGAAACCGGCCACACCACTCGGGCGCAACTCAGAAGTGTGCTCCGGCGTCCAGGCGCCACAACGACAAGAAAACGAAACTGCCTGGGAATTAATGTTTTTCTTCTTCTTCTAGCAGGAAACGAGAGAGAAAATAGGAAGCAGAAGCTGCGCGCGGCACCCGCCGCCTTCGCCCCCCGTCCCCCGCCCGGGCGGCGCGCGCTCCTGGGTGTGCGCGTGGCCGCGGCGCGTCCCCAGCGGGCCCGCGCGCCTCGTGCCTCGCGCCTCGCGCCTAGAGCCACGTCTCCGCCCCGGCCCCGGCGCGCCGCGGAGTTGGCTGCTGGGCGGTGCGGGTCTGGGTGTGGCCGGCGGATCTCGGCAGCGCTGGTCTCGGCGGTGCGCTGCGCTCTGCACGCCGGCTCCGCTCACGGGGGGCTGCTGAGCGCCCCGCGGACCCAGCAGCGGCCGGTCGACGCGGAGCCCAACTCCTTTCAGGTAGGCGGCGATCGCGCGAGCTGCATCTCGTGGGTGCGCCCCACGCGGGGGCCCCGGGCTTCCCGCAGGGGGCGTGAGGCGCCGCGGGGCCCCCGTCCCGGCGGAACGCCGCCGGCCGGTGGCGCGGGGCTGGCCGGCTCGGGCGTCCCGGGCTGCCGGAGCCTGCCCGGGAGGGACGGGGCGGGCGCGCCTTGGTCGCTCTCTGCTGCCGCGCGGGGGCCAGCCCCTCGGCCGCCGCCTCGGGCACTTCCTGGGGGGCTCGTACCGCTCGCTCTGGGAAGCGAGGGAGCGGCCCATTAGTCCCTGGCCTCCGGACCCCCAGACCCCCCAGCTCCCTCCCCACGCCCCGAGGCCCCTCAGGAGGACTCAGAGCGCGAGCTCGTGGTTGCCCCGAAAATAGCGGTTATTCGGGACTGCCCAGAAGGGTTATTGGGTGGAGAGCTCTGGGAAAGCTCATAAAAGTTTTCCGCTTAGTGCTAAAAATGAGACTAGTGGTTTCGTGTTAAATTTATTTTGGAAATGATATGTCCATTATTGGGGAGGGGGTAGTGGATAGGAATTCTTGTAAATTCTGAACATGGTAAAATGTTTTTCTTTTCTCTCCACATTCTTTTTCTCCTTCAAAACATAAATGATTGCCTTCTACTTTGATGTTTATTGCTATACGGTAAGGCAAGACTGAATTTCCAAAAGTTTAAAAACAGACTTGAATTTGTTTATAGAAGCGATGCTTTGTTATCTTGCCTCTGTCTTTCTCCCCCTTTTCTCCCACTCCTTCCCTTTCTCTTTTAGTAGAGGATGTGGATACATCTTTCTCTCTTTCGGCCACGGACTGAATAGCTCGGCGGCGTTTGGATAAAGCACCCTACTGGGAAGTTTTCTTAAGACATTCGAGATTTAATTGTTGGTCAGAACGCTTTATTATCATTCCTTCTTAGTGTTGCAAACTGAGATTGTGACCTTAGAGTACATTTTCCTAGAACACCGAGCACACACTGCTTATTTAAGATGAAAGGGAAGTCATTTCTAGACGTGGAGGAAAAGGACGGTTTGGATACATAAAATTGTATGCTTCGAGTGTCTTTTCCATTGTACATTTTAAGACTCTCTAGTGTGGGGCTTTTTGTTTATTACTGATCCTAGGCTCTGAAGGTTTATTGTGTATTTCAGTATTTGGCTAAAGATCATTTTAAGATTTTCCATGTTGCATTTTGGTTTGCAGATGAATTTGAAACTGAAATGGAAACTTTTAAAATACCGTTTTATTGAACGTGGTTAACCCTCTTGTGCATACACATTTATAAAATTATAAAATTGGTTAATGTGGCTTGCAATACATTCAGGTTCATCTCTTTGTGAGCCATAGGCATTATTTTGGTGGTTATTCTGAGTCATCGGTCTTTGTTAATCTGTAGAATTACTTTTATTATTTTTTCCAGCTTTACTGAGATATAATTGACATCTAACATGGTAGAAGTTTAAGATATTCAGCGTGTTGACTTGATACTCATGTATTGCAAAATGGTGACCATAGTAAGGTTAGTCAACACATCCATCACCTTCCATAATTACCTATGTGTGTATGTGTGTGTTTAGCAACTTTCAAGTATAGAATAAAGTGTTAACCATAGTAATCATGCGGTACCATGCATCCACAGAACTTTCTTATAACTGGAAGTTTGTACCATTTGATCAACATCTCCCCAGAATTGTTTCTTTAAAGTCATTGGCGCTTTAGTATGTCAGCACATATTTTTACGCTTTAAAAATAGATTCTGGGACATTTTGAAAATTGAGAATTGGAACAAAGTATCGGACATTTTTCTGCCCTTAGCAAGTACTGCCTGAGATGGTGTGATTTCTGATTTTTTTCAGGCATGTTACTAAAGTGCACTGTGTCACTAGTTTCTTTACCTTGCTGACTGGTTTTGCCTGTATTTATTATAGGAACTATTTATTTGACATTTCTTCTGGTCCAGGGGGTGATGCTATACATTTTTCTCTTTATGTCTTACATGAACTTGGTAAAGGGAACATTATTCAGTTCTAAAGGTAAGGAAACTGTGCCCCTGAGATGTTAAGTAACTGCTGATGGTCGATGTAGCTGTTAAGTAACTCATCTGGGATACAAGGCCAGACCTCTCTGAATCTGAAGTCCACGTTCTTTCCTCTGTGCCACATTGACTTAGTGCCAGGACATGAGGAATGACCCTCAATTACTCGTTAGCATATTTGTAAATTTTCCAAGACATGCCAGAGATACAGATTTGTTTTTCTAGCATTATCATTACTATCCGTCTGTGTTGTTATACAGATTCTCATGTCAACCATTCTCTTCTCACTTCTTTATTCCTGGTTAAATGTCTGGCTCAGGGTTCAAGACCTCCCTCTTGCGAGGGCAGATTTTCTCCTGTCGACATTAATAGGTGGTGAAAGCTTGATGATTCTTCCAAAATAATAACCCCCTATTAATGTGGGTTTTCTAGAGCCGTAGATACAACTATTTTGGAAGGTTATACACAGTATGGCAATCTATTTTGGACTATGGGAACCCTCTGAGATTCCTCAAATTAAGCCAGATGATATTTTGATAGATGTTTACCCCTGCAGTTATCCTGTCTCTACTACAATTTCAATTCAGTTTCTGCAGAATCATTTATATCATTATACAAACATTGTTATGTCTCTCATCTTAAAATTATTTTCTTGATCCAGTATTCTGCCCCACTTCTCTGGCTCCACTTTGAGAAGGCATAATTTTTTTTTTTTTTGAGAAAGCATAATTTTTTGATAGAACAAAAATAAATACAGGCAAGGATAACCAGAACGTAATTAGTCATCTACAGGGGGTGGGTAGGAACTGAGTAGAAGGCAGTGGAGGGAACAGCACTGTGGCAATTATATCTTTTTGTATAGTTTTGAGTTTTGGAAACTTGTTTATGTTTTATATGTTCAAAAATAAAATTAACAAGGTTGAAAGCAAAAACCTCCAAAATTGAATATAAACAGCAACAAATGAACCAGCTATATTTCAGTGAATAACATGAACTCTCTGAAGAAAAGAAAAATCCAAGTAAGTTACCCTTAATCTAAAGATAGAAAGGACTGCAAAACAACAACAAAACCAACTTGAACCTGGTATAGCAAACTGGTTTTTTATGGTTGTAGGAAAAAAAGCAGTTCTTGAACTATTTTGTATGTGCTGTAGGAATGAGCAAATGAGTAAATTCATTGATATTTTTTGAGGTAGGGTTTACACTGTGGGAGAAGGGAAATAAAGGTATGGAGTGGAAGAAGACAGTGAAACACTCTCTGGTGTTGGGTTGGAATTAGAGTTATCATATATTTCCTAGCTCTGCCTGATGAACAGGTGTAGACAGAATGGCACCCTAGTAGCAGTGAGCACAAGTAGTGCCCATATCTAAGTGGCTGGTTCCAGGGCTGGGGCAGGGAAAGTAGAAGACGAGCCTAGAACACAAAGTAAGGAATTGTTCTCCAAAATGGTGGTGGCATATCAAAAGGACATAGGAACTAGCTTGAACGGCTAAATCTGGGAAAATTTGAGCCTCGAAATGAATAATGATAGTAATGGATTGTAACCTATGGAATAAAATAACCCACAAGTTCATGATAAATAAGGGAAAGGGGAAAGCACTCTCAAGTAGACTGCCAATAAAAATGTAGAAGGAGCAAGAGAATTCATAAAGTGACTAGCTTGTAACCACCATGGTCACGTTGATTCAGGCAAATGTTACTGATGGAGAAAGTTTGATGGGGAAAGGATATTAATACAGTTTCTAGTGGTCTCTCCAGAGGTTAATGACCAAGGGGAAAAGCAATAACTTCACAGTACAGAAATCTGGCAGACACCATCTCAGTGAAGCGATCAGTGTTAATATCACCAATAGTGGGATAAACAGATTCTTCCTGGTGTGTTTGGACTGGGGACATCAGTATTTTTCTAAAGTGCATAATCAAAATCTATGTAGAGGAAACAATTGAGGGACCTTAATTGAGGGCCATTCTACAGAGTTACTAGCTTGTGCTTTTCCAATATTTTTATCATAAAAGACAAAGGCAAAGGAACTGTTGCAGATTAAAGGAAATTTAAGAGACCTGACAGTAAAATCCAGTGCATAATCCTGGATTGGATCTTGGATTGGAAAATCCAGTTGATCTAAGACTATTATCAGGACATTGGCAAAATTTGAATATGTACCAAATATTAAATAATAGTATTACATCACTGTTAAGTTTCCTGAATATGATAATTGTGCTGTGGTTATGTAAGACCGTGTCCTTGTTCTTAGAAGATACACAGTGAATTATTTAGGACTAAATGGCCAGAATATCTTCAATTTACTTTCAAACGGATGAGCAATAAGAATTATTATATATGAAGAAGGAACTTGATCAAGCAAACATGGCAAATATTAACAATTACTGAATCTAGGTGAAGAGTCTAAGAGTATTCACTATACTACTTTTTTCTTTTTCTTTTTTTTTTTTTCTTTTTTCTTTGTTAAAATTTACCTCCAAATTAGCATATAGTGCAACAAGGATTTCAGGAGTAGATTCCTTAGTGCCCCTTTACCCATTTAGCCCATCCCCCCCCCCCCACAACCCCTCCAGTAACCTTCAGTTTGTTCTCCATATTTATGAGTCTCTTCTGTTTTGTCCCCCTCCCTGTTTTTATATTATTTTTGTTTCCCTTCCCTTAATGTTCGTCTGTTTTTTCTCTTTACTTTTTTCAACTTTATGTTTTAAATTAAAAAAAAATGGAATGTTAAAAAATAAAACTTCAAAAAATAATAAAGTTACTTTGTGTCCCAAAACAACAAAAACATTTTTGAAGGAGTCCATGTAAGCTGTACCTGCTCAACTCCCCTCTTGTTCTGAATTCGTTCCAGAGAGACTTTATCCTTCCTGTGCTGAGAAGAGGCCATTCTTCTCAAGGTCACCAGCAATGTCAGTCCTTCCACATTAGATCTCTCAGCTGCATTTAACTCAGGTGATAGATAACTTCTTCCTATTGAAGCATTTTTCCCTTGGCTTCTGGGACACTGACTGATTTTCATCCTGCTTCACTGGCTGTGTAATCTCCTCAGTAACTGGTGTCATCATCTACCCAGCCACTTAGGCTAACAATCCTGAGTTCTCTTTAATTCTCCTGTTTCACTCATCCTACATCTGTTCCTCCATTGACAATTATAATGGGTTGTGACTTAAATATTATTTCAAATTTGGCTGTATTTTATTTCTACTGCCACTACCCTTGCCTCAAACCACCATCTTCCCTCGCCTGGACTACAGCAGTAGCCCCTAACTGGTCTTTCTGCTTCCAGTCTCAGTCAGCAGAACCAATTGTTATTAGATAAAGTCTGAAGTTTTACTGTGGTCTGAAGGCCTACATGATTACATGCCCACCCACCTAATCTCTTCTGCTTTGTGTACTCCCCTCTAGCCTATCATCTCTGCTGTTGATTCTGCATGCCAGGTTAGTTTGTGCCTCAGGACCTTTGCATTTACTGTATATTCTTTCTGGAATGCTGTTCTCCCATTTAAGGCATGGCTCATTTGATCATTTTATTCAGGCTTTGCAGATTAATTTATTTAAAAATAGCCTTCCTTGTCACTAACTTCTTGCAGTTTCTTTTCTCTTGCATAGTACTTATCTGTACTTGAAATTGTTGTTTATTTATGTGCTTTATTATCTGTTTCCTAGACAGATATAGAATAAAGCTCCATGACAACAGGACCTTTTGTTTGTTTTGTTGACTGCTAAATCCCTAGAGCCTGGAATGTGCCTGGCATGTGGTTAGAACTCAGATATTTGTTGAATGAATGAATAAATGCATAGATTAATATTTGCCAACTTTTTTTTTTTTATTTAATACTATTTCAAATGGAGAAGACTGTCTCAGAGAATCCTGTAATGTTAGTGCTGTTTGAAGTTTCTTGGTGATACTGCTTAGCTTCTCTGGAAGTTATCAAGTTGTCAATTTTCTCAGCTTCACCTTCCTTTTGTCTGCCCTCTGGTGGAGGTAACACAGATAACCAGCAGAGGAGAACAATAGGTTACTAGGAAGAAACAAAAAGTGAAGAACCTTGACTACAAACTGGATAATTAACTTCTAAATTACAAAGATGTAAAAAATTTTAATTTTTGATAAGCCTCTCAATTCACCTATTAATATTGGAAAGATTGACAAGAAATGGCAATATTTGGATTTCAAGAGATATCTAGGATGAAGAAAAAAACCTATTTATCTCCAAAATGTTTTGATTACTTAACATAATTCCTGTTTAAATATACTTCGTTCTATTAAAATATTTTTAATATTTTTCCACTTTTAGTAATATTAATATTAATTTCAGTTCATCTTTTGACTTTTCCGTATGTCAGTAACATATACCAATGGAGAAGCCAGTATTCAAACCCCAACACTAGAGGGACTAGAAGCAGTCTAGACTAGAGGCAGCACTCTTAATATTTATGCTTCACCACAGCCTTCCTGTTGTGCTGTGATGAACAATATATGTTCCTCAATACCATTTTTTCCAGTATGCATTGTGGAGAGCCTTCTAGAATTGCTGAAAATTATATCTTATTTAATTCGTTTTGAAGTGGCAATCACATTAAATGATTTTAACACCCATGTGCTACTGACTTGCTAAAATAATGTAAATTTAAAGTTTCTCTTAATGTCCATCTTTAATATTTAAGGCAATACACAGCTTAAATTACTGCCCCCTTCCCCATTTTGGCTTTGCAGGGTTGTTTCCTGTGCTGTATAGTTTTTACCAAGGAAACTTAATATATTAACTTAATATATTAAGGGCAAACACCCACTGAAACGCTTATCTTACAGTTGGAACCCCAGAAGGGAGCATTTGTTCAGGGGTGTCATTAGTACTGGCATCTTTGCAAGTATTTAGAGCTTTGATGTTCTCATCTTAAACAGCTACATAATATTTCATCATATGGTTATGCCACATCTGCTTTGCTGTTTTATGTTTGTAATTTTTTTTGCAATTTTTTGTTATATAAACAATTGGATAGTGACTGTCCTTAAACATTCATTCTTACTTATTCAGAAATACTGTGTTTTTAGAAGTCTTACTGTTTCTTCTTCATCATCTAGTTTTTTAGTAGCTATGGAGAAATTGATAGAATCTGTACCACATAGAATGAGAACACTACTTTGGAATAGACAAAGATGAAGACAGTGGTTCCTGTGCTCAAAGAGCTATTTGTCTCTTGGCTTGTGTATAAGAATTTCTGATACTTTTGTTATGGTTACATTTAGCAATGGCTTGGCTCATTTTTTCCCCTTCAATTTTTATGAGTTCCCCACCTACACACCATTACCCTGGAATTGCTTAACGAATGAAAATTGGGCTTTAACTATTTGGTTATGTGAAATTAAAAATCCAGTAATGCAGCTTAAGCAGAATGAGACTTTGTTGTCTAACTGGCATAGATTATACATTGTATAGGATAGTTAACAAGGCTTATAGTGACCAGGTTTTTATAAGGAAGTAATTTAAACATTTTTTATTTGCTAGACTTCTGTAAATTAAATTATGTGCTTAATGGAAAAATGGTAGACATTGAAATTGAAATTCATCAACAAGGGATCTTCATTATGTGCATTACTTATGAATTGGGTCTCTGGGGAAGCTGTTGTGGGGGAAGGAATAAAATTTTTGAGAAAATGTGGTCTTGGAGTGCCTGACTGGCTCAGTTGGAAGAGCATGTGATTCTTGATGTTGGGGTTGTAAGTTCGAGCCCCTCATTGGATGTAGAGATTACTTAAATAAGTAAATATTAAAAAAAAAAAAATGTGGTCTTGTGTCCATGATATGAAAAGCAAAAACAGTTGATATTTAAAATTTTTAAACCTTAGATATTAATTTTTATGGTTATATGTTAACCTTTATGGGAACTAAAATTTATCAACAAGGGATTTCATTATTTCATTAATTAATGTGCCACTAGGGAAGCTTTTGGGGAAAAAATACTTAAAAACAGAGAAATACTCCTCTGTGACTTAGGATATAAAGAAGGGGAGACATGTTCATACGTAAATTTCACCCATGGTTTTGTGCTAACTTTCAGTGAGGAAACAATCCTTGTAAAGTTTTTAGAGATGATGGTGAGACATGTTGTGAAGGGATGATGAAACATCAGGAGTAATGCGTGTTTCCTTAATGCTGCTGAAGAGTGAGCTATATTGGTATATGTGATAGTGAGTGTTGCAGGATGAAAACATCAGTAGGAGAATCAGAGCAATAGAATAAAACCAAATGTGTCTAAATGTAAAAAAAAAAAAAAAAAAAAAAAAGGAAACACTGTTCAAGCCGCTTGGGAGAGATAAGATGTATTGATGGATTTTGAGAACATTAGTGGTCCTGGAGGGAGTTGAGGATGGAGTGGAATCACGAATAGCTAGTGTGGGTTATTAGCTGTTAGTCTAAACCCAGGAAAGCAATCATATGATGTTTTTGTAAATAAAGTGTGATCCTGAAGTAGCACTCGTGGATATCTGTTCGTCTCAGACCAATACCACATAGGTGTATTTGCTTTTTAATTATTAAGAAAAAGTTTTACTTTGTGCCTAGGCATTATGGCTTTGTGTTAGAAAGAATGAAAACTGTACTGAAAGAAAGACATTGAGTGTTGTACTCTATTTCCACTTATTGGTAACTTTAAGATAATTTTACTTTTTAATTTTTTATCAAAAAAATTTTTTTTAATTAAGTTTATTTATTTTTGACAGACGAGTGCGAGCATGCGCTGGGGAGGGGCAGAGAGAGAGAGAGGGAGACAGAATCCGAAGCAGGCTCCAGGCTCCAAGCTGTCAGCACAGAGCCTGATGCGAGGCTCAAACTCATGAACCATGAGATCATGACCTGGCTGAAGTCGGACGCTTAACCGACTGAGCCACCCAGGTGCCCCAGTTTAAAATTTTTTTTTTAATGTTTACTTATATTTAAGAGAGGGGGGGGGGGACAGAGGGCAAAGGGGGGAGGGGCAGAGAGAGGGAGACACAGAATCCGAAGCAGGCTCCAGGCTGACCTGTCAGCACAGAGCCTAATGTGGGGCTTGAAACTGTGAAATGCAAGATCGTAACCTGAACTGAAGTTGGACACTCAACCCACTGAGCCACCCAGGTGCCCCTAATTTTGCTTTTTTAAAAAACATATTTTACTTTTACTAAAGCTGTGAACACATAGAATTATAGCTATCTTTCCATGAATATGTTAGTTGCACATCACATTTTGTCCTTTGAAGCCAAATTAGCAAATAGGCTAGATCATGATGCCTGTTGGGCACTTACAGACATTTGTTGGATGAAATGCTGATCGCCACAGTTGTCATATTTATTTTAAATCAATTTGATTTGCAAAGTCAGTCAAAGTTTTTTTATTATTTTTAGAGGGAGAGAGAAAGAGCCTGCACGGGCCACTGTGCAGGGGAGGGTAGAGGGGGAGAGAGAAATCTCAAGCAGGTTCCATGCTTAGTACTGAGCCCAACATGGGGCTCTATCCCATGGCCCGGGGATCATGACCTGAGCTGAAATCAAGAGTCAGATGCTCAACAGACTGAGCCACCCAGGTGCCCCCACAGTTGTCATATTTTCATCCTTTAGTGGTAGGATTCATTTAAACATTTTTTAGATATAACCAAGAGTAATACATAACCAATTCTGTTAAATATAAGGGGTTTCTGGTCTAAGACTGTGTGACGTAGTGATACGGAGATGAACCATACATGGTCCTATAAAAAAAATCCAAGAGGTAATAATACTTGAGTGAAGTCATAAGAGAAAAGATAGTCTGAAAAAGTTATGATTTACATAATTTATTTTCCTAATGTTTGGTTCAGAATCTTAAAAATACTAAAACCAGAGGCGTCTCAACTTAGAAATGGTAGGACTTAGAGAAGTCCTTTTAGACGAAGTAAAAGGAAATTCCCTGCCATTTTACATAGCTGCCAGTGAATTTATAGAACTTGTTGCTTTAAGAGGTAGTACAGCTAAAAATATAAGCATACTAAAAACGGTTTCAGTTTAAGGGAACTTAGTGTGGTGAGTTCAGCCATTTTCTCAGGAAACATTCAATTTTGGTGACATAACATCCTAAATATGTGCTGTTTCCATCCTTACATCCTAATATAATGATTATTACTTACCTTTCTCATGAGAAGATGAACTTTTCTGATTGCGGTGGGTCAGTGCCTGTACCTAATGTAAGTAGGTGTTAAATACATGTTTCTTGAGTAGAAGAATGAATCACATGAGTTGGATTGACAGTAGGTTGGGACAGTGTTCATTTCTTACGTGTTTTAGAATTATAGCTAAAAATAATAGGAATAATGCAGGAAGAAAAACCTTTTGAAAGATTTTCCCCAAATGTTGACTGGAAAAAAGCTAAACTTATTCACTTAAAGCTTCCATTTTCTTTCTGTATATGAATGTAGGATACACTAAAAGAATGGAAAAATATCCACTCTATATTTAAAACATACACTCTACATTAGGTTTTCATGTAATAGCTGATATTATTAAAAGCTTTGTTACTACCTTTGTCTCAAAGACTCCTTCCCTTTTCCTTGATTTAAAGGATACTTTGTATAATTTGTAATTTAAAAATTAAACCCAAGGAATTTATGATTAAACACTCAGCTTTTATAAATGGCAAATAGTCTAAAACACTACAGGTGTCACACGTATTTATAACACAAATGTAAAAATGTATGGGAATGAAACAAAGTCTGTTTGTTTTTAATTCCATGAATTCCTATCCATTTTTTTTCCTTTTACTCATGACATTTTATTGGGTCATGGAATTTACTACTTCAGTTTAGATTTCTACCAAGATGACAAACCCTGTTCAATGACAGACCCCCTGATTCTTATCCAAAGTGTTCACCTCAGTGCATCTGTTTATGATACTTGGATGAAGAATTTGTTTTCTTGTTGATTGATTTATGACTAGGTGTGGCCTGATCTTGTTGTGACTTAAGAAAATTTAATCACAAGTTCTTAAAACAAACAAACAAACAGACAAAAAGCCATAAAGCTTCATTTGGCATTTGAGCATCTAAGGCCCTTTTTATTTTTATTTATTTATTTTTTTTAACGTTTATTTTTGAGACAGTGAGAGACAGAGCGTGAACAGGGGAGGGGCAGAGAGAGAGGGAGACACAGAATCTGAAACAGGCTCCAGGCTCTGAGCAGTCAGCACAGAGCCTGACGTGGGGCTCGAACTCACGGACCTTGAGATCATGACCTGAGCCGAAGTCAGATGCTTAACTGACCGAGCCACCCAGGCGCCCCTCTAAGGCCCTTTTTAAATTAATTCCAGAGGTACATGAAACACAGGGGGTCTTTTTCACATACTTTGTTACTTTAACGAAGATTGAAAACTTTTCAAGTATCTCTTTTTTCAGGTGTTATGGGTATTTCCTGATAGAAGATAGCTGGTTCCTAAGCCATCCTTCCAACTCTTGAGTTTATTTCATTCTTATATTTCTTAAAGAGTAAAGCAAGACCAACTACAGGTGGATTGTTTTAAAGAAGGCAGTGGCTGCCAAAATAAAAAAAAAAAATCAGGTTATTGATAAATACATTATTTCCCTTGAGGAAAGGGAAGCTAACACCTGAAATACATCAAGGAATTGTTAACGATTTCTTTGTAAAGGCATGGTTAAGTTGTATTTGAAAAATAGGAAATTTATATGGGACCTTGTCTTTTTTCTCTCTTCCCATTCTTAAGCCATTCCTCAGAAAAAAAAATTCAAAAAATTTTCACCATTCAGATATGGGAAATAAGTCTGCTCTATTTAAAAACTGATAAGAATGGGAATGATTTTTTCTATAATTATTCCAACAAATATATTTTTTAAAGCATTTAGATGTTTTGTTTGACCAGGAAGATAATATAAATGCCATTTAGCATTTTTAGGAACTTCTTAATGCATGAACAAACACATTCTTGAACTTTCATCCAATCAAATGGTTTTAGATTGGTTTCCTAGGTAAACAAGAGTTTAAACTTGTGGCTCTCAAACTCTAGGAGGCACCAGAAACACCTGGAGTGCTTGTTGAGCACTGAACACGAAGCTCCACCCTCAGAGTGGGAAAGGGCCTAAAAATTTGTGTTTTTAGCAAGTTCCCCAGTGCTGCTGATGCTTCTGGTCCCCACACTTTGAGAACCACAGCTTGGGCTATTTAGTTAATTAGTGGTTATTAACCACGTTTCTTCCCTCACGCACCTGAAAGGTATATATAACATTAAAAGCTTCAATCTAAGACTCAAGGCATTGGGGTGGGGGTAGGCAGCGTGCTGGGGTGTGCCAGGAATTGATGTCTTCACAAGGTGGGTGTAGTTTGAGAAAGGCCTTCATGTGAATGGATGTTTTCTCTCTTACCCTGTTTCCCACCTTGAAGCTTTTTTCTCTCCTCCGCACTCATTAGAGTGTCTTGGTGTACATAGTAGGGGATAGGGATAATGTTTTCTCCTGGCAGACAGAAGAATATAGTCTCTAGAGTTTCCAGGGAGGGATCTTCAGTGCTTCTCAAGGAGTTACAGAGAGAACAAAGTGGTTATGTTGCAGCATAACTGAGATGCTGAGCCCATGACAAAAATTCTTTCTGGTAATAATTGTATTTTTCTCTTTTGTTTCAAGTATTTTGTATTATATCTGTTGATCCAGATAAAGATATGGGCCTGAGTAGTGTTTCTGGTTAGAGTGTCTTTGTATATTTCCCTTGCTGGGCAAATTAGCCCCTACTTAAATATCCAAGGGCATTTTGTGAATGTGTATATTTAATTCCCAAAACAATCCCATGGGGTATCTCCACTGTACCGAAGAGGAAATCGAGACTCAGAGCTGTTAAGCAATTTCTGGGATCACACAGTAAGTATAATGTGAGTGAGTCAGCAAGCTCTATTAGGTTGTATGAACTTGCGTAGTGCTGTAAACTCTATAACATGTAGTTTCCCCATCTGTAGGATGGGGATGATATTAACCCCTACCTACTGAGGTCAATTTGAAGTGCTCAAATGAGTTACTATGAAGAGTTTTGAACAGTGCATGGCACATAGTGCTCAATAAATGCCATCTCTTGGTTGGCTAACTCCTACTAACTCCTCAGTTCTGGGGTTGTCCTTAACTTTGTGCCAGGTAATCTTCCTCGTATATACTATAGGTCAGTAGTCTCTTATCCATAATTTGGAGATCCAAAATGCTTTGAAAACTGCAGTGTTTCTTTGTTTTTTTTTCATAAATTGTTTAGTGGCAAAATTTTATGTGATTTGGACTCATTTTGTGCCACAACATGGCCTGAACTAACATGAAACTTGCTAGTCTATTTTTCCCCCCTAGTTGTGAGTGTGCTTATTTTTTTTTTAATTTTTAAAAATGTTTTATTTATTTTTTGAGAGCGAGAGACAGAGACAGAGCATGAGCGGGATGGGGCAGAGAGAGAGAGGGAGAGGGAGACACAGAATCTGAAGCAGGCTCCTGGCTCTGAGCTGTCAGTGCAGAGCCAGACATGGGGCTCAAACTCACAAACCGTGAGATCATGACCTGAGCTGAAGTTGTACACTTAACCATCAGAGCCACCCAGGCGCCCCGTGAATGTGTTTATGTTTTGCTGCAGAAATACTCCTTGATTATATGGGGTGCTGCCTCAGGGTCCCATTGGTATGTTATGCAGTATATGGACACACCTTTTTAAAATCTGAAAACTTCCAAATCTGAAACACCTGGTGCTTCAGCTTAGGGTAATGGGTTACGGACCCATGTAAGCATGCGCATAAATGTCTTTTTCCTGCTTAACTGTGAACTGGGGAACTGTCCTACTCATGTGTACTCATTGTACATGATAGGCATTCAGTAAACGTTTGGTGAAAGAATGAGCTGTGCCACAACATACCGTTAGGTGAAGGGAAACAGACTGAAGAGTGGGATCTTATTTTCTGGAACATAGACAAAACAGCCCGCCTTCAGTTCTCAAGAGGTGGAATTTTTTACTTTGGGGGCACTTAATTGCGATGAGAAATTTGCTAGCAAAAAAAAAAAAAAAAAACAAAACAAAGAAACAAAACAAAACCTTGATGCCCGTGCTACAGTTTCAGCAGCTCTAACGTTAGCTCTCACTTCAGTTTTTCTGTTGTATCCATCCATTTGCCCCATGCAGCTCCAGGTTTTTGGCTAACTTCTTGTAAAAGCCACATGGGAAGATCTGTATTTGGAATACTTGGGGTGGATAGGCAAGTATGTTTTGTTGTTGTTGTTTTTTATTTTGAGAGAGCGAGGGGCAGAGAGAGGGAGAGACAGAATCCCAAACGGGCTCCGCACTGTCAATGCAGAGGTTGAAGCAGGGCTTGAACTCATGAAGCACAAGATCATGACCTGAGCCAAATCAAGAGTGGTCCGCTTACCCAACTGAGCCACCCAGGTGCCCTGCAAATGTGTTTTTAAATTCCATGGTAAGAATGATCATAAAAGCTTTGAATACCTTACCTAATTGATTATGGGTTTAGGGTTGGGTTTTGTTGTTGTAGTTGTTTTTTAGCTTTACAAAGTATAGAAATTATAAAGACTACAAAGAGAAAAGTAGAACATTACAGAATTATAATAGCAGCCTTGAATTTTTCGGACGAATAGACATAGTAAGCAAAAGTAGTTTTATGCTTAAATTTAAGTACAATTTAAAATATTCTTTCATGCCTTACGAGCTTTCATGTGTAGTATGAAAAATATTAGTAGCTAAAAAATACTCCTATTTCCTTGTCTCATAGAGATGAAGATGGTTGTTCACCAGTGTAGCAATATAATTGTACAGGCTACATAATGCCTTGCTTTAGTAAAAATTCTGTGGACATTTTAAGAAGTGGAGAGAGAAGGTTGTTTGAATTATACAACTGTTTTGTTTTTTTTTTCGATTTATTGAATAAATTGGCTTGGATACAGTGACTCCTTGGTATTTTTTGATTATGTGTAACTGGCACAGCTGAACTTTTAAAAAGATAACCAATATGCTGCTTTCTTCTCAACATACAATGCTTTCACTATATAATAATTTCAATTGTGTTAAATGAATCCGTTGTTCATGTTGAAAAGAACTTGGTCAAGAAGTTATGGTAACTGAAAGACACTGTGCTTATATTAAACTAATTTCGATTGAATTATTAGTTTAAAACTGCTTTAGTCTGCAGTTTCAGTACTACTTCAGAGATTGTAATGAATAGCTCCAGTGTGACCTAGCGTAAAAAAAATCCCCATTGGTGAAATTGAGAATTACATTCTACCCTTCTGATGTTTTTTGTTTGTGTGTTTTGTTCTTGGTGTGTGTGTGTGTGTGTGTGTGTGTTGTGTTGTTTGTTTTGTAAAGGAATGTAGTTGGCTCATAGATTATCTCATATTCCTCTATCTTTTCTTCCTCCCAGGAGGGAAATTTCTTGACCAGTTGGCTAAAGATAGACCCTGGGAAACCAAAGTATTGAAGAAGGTGAATGGGGGTGGAAGGAGTCCACAAAAAGACAGAAAAAGAATAGTGAGTGAAGTATAAGGAGGATCTAGGAAGTTGGGGTGATGAAAGCTGTAGTAGTAAAGTGCATAAAAAGGGAGTGTCATCAGTCATATTCAGCAGAGAAGTCTAATGAGATGCCCTTTGAAAAGAGGCAGTGTGGTAGGGTAGTTGAGATCCTGGGTTCCATGCTTGGATTCAGTTCCCAACTGTGCCTCTAATCTTAATAAGCAAGTTATTTAACCTGTCTGAGCCTCAGTTTATCTTTGGCTTTAAAAAAAAAAAAAAAAAAATTAGGTAAGCTCTATGCCCCATATGGGGCTCAAACTCATGACCCTGATCAAGAGTCACACACTTTTATGACTGAGCCAGCCACGTGCCCCTCTTTTTGTCTTTATGTCATTCCACTTCTATGGTTGCCATTGGACTTGAGGTATGTTAAAAGATAAACTGAGGCATATTAAATATTTTAAGACTTTTTTAAAGCAAAAATCGATTTAGTTTGGGCAGTGGTAGGGCAAGATTTTTATAGAGCTGGAAGCAAAACAAGAAAATTATTTGAATAGTTGATTAGCTTCTGTGGTTTCCCTCTTTGAAATTTTTTTTTTTTTCAACGTTTTTTATTTTTATTTTTGGGACAGAGAGAGACAGAGCATGAACGGGGGAGGGGCAGAGAGAGAGGGAGACACAGAATCGGAAACAGGCTCCAGGCTCCGAGCCATCAGCCCAGAGCCTGACGCGGGGCTCGAACTCACGGACCGCGAGATCGTGACCTGGCTGAAGTCGGACGCTTAACCGACTGCGCCACCCAGGCGCCCCATGTGGTTTCCCTCTTTGGAAGGCCTAATTGGCTGCGATTGGTTGTCCTTAGGTTTTGACTTCTTAACCTTGAGACAATTACAGGCTTAGTTTTGGTTTGCTTACATAGTATTCTACTGTATTAGAACCACCTCAGTCTAATAGCCTCCTTGTTTAATTAGTGCAAGAGTTCGATTAACTATAAAATATTTATTGTGGATCCATGTGTGACTTACTTTTATGTATTTAAATTTGGTTGCTTATTGATAAACAAATACCTGTAAAGCAAATACCCAAATCAGGAATTCAAAAATTAACAATCACTTGTAACTGCTGTACTTGGGTGCTTCTCCCTTGTACTGTTTTATCATTACCTTGAAAAACTTTTATTACATATGTACGCATTCCTAAACAATGTATTTCTTCGTTTTAGTTGTTTTTGAGTTTTATAAAAAGTATAATGCTGGCATGTGTCTTCTGGAACTTGTTTTCCCCTACCCCCATGATATTATTGTTCAGATTAATCTATATTGTATACAACTGTAGTTCATTTGTTTTCATTGCAATAGAATTCAACATGAAAACACTATAATTATCCATTCTCCTGTTGGTTGGCTTTAGTGTTTTAGTTTATTGCTATTACAAGTAGTACTGTATGAACCCAACTCTTGAGCAACATGAGCACATGTACTTGAGTTTCTTTTAGGGCTTCTATACCCAGAAATGGAATTAAATCTTTTTTTCTTTTTCCTTTAAGTAAACTCCATACCCAGTGTGGGGCTCGAACTCACCACTCCAGATCAGGAGTGGCATATTCTACCAACTGAGCTAGCCAGGTGCCCTCAGAAATGGAATGGTCAGATTGAAAGATAGACACCACCTTTGCTAGATATTGGCCAAATTGCTTCCCGAGAGTTTTCCCACCTGAATGGAGTTAGCATTTTCCCCCAACCTTGCCAATTCTGGGTTCAGATAAAATTTTATCAATCTGATAGATATGAAATAGTTTTTTATATGCATTGCCCTGATTACTGAGGTTGAATATCTTTTCATTTGTATATTGGCTTCCACAGTTTTTCCTGTTGTGATTTGCTGATTCGTATCTTTGTACATTTTTCAATTGGATCATTAATCTTTTTTTCTTAGTTTGGAGAATTGCCTTTAAACTCCAGATGCTAATCCTTTATCTGAATTTTAGCTTGTAATTATCTTTTCCCTATCTGTGGCTTGGTTCCCCCTCTCCTCCTGCCCCCCTCCTCCGTAGAAGAGAAACTCTTCTCATCATGAATACACTGTCCTTACACAACAGAAGATGCTCACCCTTCTAGCTGACCTTTTCTCCTCTTCTCAACCTTCTTGTATGCATGGATCATTGTAAGAATTATTGTCAACAGTTGTGTTGTGGGTAGTGGTGGTGTGCCGCAGACCTTTGGGCTATTCAGTAAGCCTTGAGGTTGATTCTGCTCTCATATGTTAGAAGCTTTAAAAAAACAGCATAGAGGCACCTGGGTGGCTTAGTGGGTTACGCGTCAGACTTTGGCTCAGACTTTGGCTCACGTCGTGATCTCACAGTTCAGTTCGTGAGTCTGAGCCCCACATCGGGCTCTGGCTCCGTGGTGCCACTGCGGAGTCTGTCTGTCTCTCTCTCTCCACCTCTTCCCTACTCTATCTCCAAAAAGAAAATGTAGCATAATTGTTGTCTCTGCCTTCAGCTTTGGGGCTGTTCGCTACATCTGAGTCCTCAGAAGTCCTACTCGGTTTTCTGTTAGGCACATGACCAGCGTAGATGAAAACCTTAATTTCTGTCTATAATCACTTCCATTTTTTGGTCATTAATTCATGTAAGGTCTGATCAGTGAAAGAGTATGTTTTGGTTTACTTCTCAGGTTGGATTCTTGATTATTTTAAACTTTAAGGAAGATTCGGAGTTAATTTATGTGGCAGTTGGCCTGGCCATCCCAATGGAGAATTTCTTTAGTGGTGTGTGACTGTTTTATTTTACTGGTTTTCTTTCCTCTGCCATTACTTTTCATATCCCCTTCCCCCAACCCTCAGGTTGAATTCACAATTAAAAAAAAAATATTTTGCCATTTCCTTGATTTGTTATTAACTGTGGCTGTAAAGTAACTGCAGGAGGGCCAGCAAGTGGTTGGATGACTCTGTTGTTATAGTCAAATATGTGCCCTTGAAGACTTACTTGGCTTTAGATCTATAGTTTGAGGGAGCTACTTACTAAAATTGTACCTGATGCAACAGTATTGTTCTCAAGAATTCAGAACTTTTATAGCCATAATCAATACACAGACCGACCACTTAGGTTGTCCTTTAGCCTTTCAAAACATAATGTAGTAGGATTTGGGGGTGTCTTATTGATTTTTAACCCCAGTCAGCCTCTAGGCTTGTATGGAAGTAGTTTATAATCTAGTTTATGCTAGATCTTTTCTTTATTGGTATTCTCAGGAATCCAGCAATTGTCATGTGAGAAGAAAAGATCAACAGAAAGCTTGTGTAATCAAAATAATCCTTTCTCCTTAGTGACAGAACTAATAAGTTGGCTTTGAAGAGTGAAAAATTATGGGGCACCTGGGTGGCTCAGTGGTTAGGCGTCCCACTTTGGCTCAGGTGGTGGGTTCAAGCCTGCATTGGGCTCAGTGCTGACAGCTCAGAGCCTGGAGCCTGCTTCCGATTAGGTCTCTCCCTTTCTTTCTGCCCCTCCCCCGCTCGCTCTGTCTCTGTCTCTCTCTCTCAAAAATAAATAAAAATATTAAAAAAAATAAAGAGTGAAAAATTATTTCCTCCTTTTAGCAGCAGATGTGGAAGAGGGGGGAAGGCAGCTTGAACATTTCTTTTTAGGCATCCAGAAAAAAATTATGGTCTTCTGTGTAGGGGAGGAAGAATAATTTTCCCTTTACCCTTCTGAGTTCTTGACCGAGACCCCCTGCAGTAAAAGATAAATGAGAAAAACAAGTTTGTGAACACGTATTTCTCTGGTATACGAGGGAGATTCCCAGGGAAAAACTCCCTTAGATAGCCCAAGGCACCAGTTTAAATACCGTCTTCAGCTAACCACCAAAGAAAGTGTACCAAGTGTACCGGTGGGAGTGGATGGGGAGGGGCCAAATCCTGGAGGTTATCAGGAAAAGCAAGGGTAAACAAGGGTAAGATTTGTTGTGCAGATTTAAGCTGGTGTGTTCTCCGGTGGTTAAGATTTTCTGGTGATAGAGTCCTCTTTTTCTTCCTAGTAGGAGAGGGAGACACCCTTACAAATGGAAATTTTCTTTATAAATGTAAATTTCCATTTCAGAGGGGTGACTTCTCTTTTGTTTTCAGTTTCTCCTTAGTTTGCTCTTTCTCAGAATAATCCTATGCCACATCCTTAGGCCATATTTGGGGTGGCATATTCTGCTAGCTTTCATTTGGTACAAACATCACAAGGACTCTGATTTTTGCCTCTTAGAAGCCTTTCCAACACAGTCCCTTGCCTTATAACTGCCCCTGCCTTTTCCATGATGACTGCTTAATCTTACCTGAAGTTGGCTGGGCATGAGTGAGGCTGAAGAATTTATATTTCCTGTGAAGAAATGGGGTTATGTATAGGCAGCTCTCTTTGAGAGTTCATAATGAGGACAGGAAGAGGAGTATGAGTGATAGTGAAATGTCAATCAAGGTGTTTTGTCTTTCTCTCCTCCCTCCCTCCTCCCCCCCCCCTTTTTTTTTAAGGGAGAGACTTGGGCATGTTTAACCCTGATAGAAAGGATCCAATTGAAAGTGAAAGGTTACCCACAGGTGGTGGTTTGCTAGGTAAAAGTGAGGAATTACAACTTTACAATAAACTAAGCTGTTAACACCTAAATATACTGACTAATCTTAGCTTTCATTAAGTTCATTCTGATATAATATGAAGTCTGCAGTGTTACCTGGAAGTATTCCTGCCAGACACATTGAACTTGAGTATCATCTAGCATGTAGCTCTAACTTCCAGTCGATTGGCAGGATAGAGGTTGGAGAAACAAGTTCAACAATAACATAAGGAAGTAAACAGAATGTGAGTCACTGTATAGGACAGTGGCTCATTCTCTCCAGTAAGTCAGTATTCTAGGGGAAAAAAAGAAAGCAGGTGGTGGATACTTTTAGATGGGAGAGACTTGAGATGTAGCCAAATGTACTACATAGTCCTTAATTGGATCCTATTTTGAATAAATCAGATGTAAGATAGTGGTGGAATAATTGGGGAGATTTGAAAATGGACTAGGTATTAGCTCCTAATTAATTACTATTAATTTTGGTAGATTGTTAAAGTTATGGTTAAATAGAAAAATGTCCTAATATTTTTGGAGATATATGCTGACGTATTTCAGAGTGAAACATCTTGATGTTTGTAATACTTCAACAAAAATAAGGTAAAGTAAATACAACAATATTAGCAACTTGTAAATCATGTGGTGGGTATTATGGGTGTCCATTATAACTAATATCTTTACCTTTTTCTGTGTTTGAAAATCATCCTAAAAGACTAAAACAATGGAGGAAAAATGAGAGCATGAATATTCTAGAAGAGATCATCAGAAGTGTAACATTACTGAAAAGATGATAGATGGGATTTAAATCATAGGTGGAAGAATTGGACCAAATGACCGAAAAGTCAGTTGCTCTGTCTTTTTTTTTTTTTTAATTTTTTTTTTTAACGTTTATTTATTTTTGAGACAGAGAGAGACAGAGCATGAACGGGGGAGGGTCAGAGAGAGGGAGACACAGAATCCGAAACAGGCTCCAGGCTCTGAGCTGTCAGCACAGAGCCCGACGCGGGGCTCGAACCCACGGACCGCGAGATCATGACCTGAGCCGAAGTCGGCTGCTTAACCCAGGCTCCCCAGTTGCTCTGTCTTAATAGAGGGGAAAGAGAATGTGATGAGTCAGTTATGTTTGTGTGGTTTTATATATTTAGTAGTAGAAAATTGAAAGAGTTCATGTCTGATGGCTTCTGCTTTCTCTGTGATGTAGAAGGCAGTCATCTGCAAGAGGGGGTATGAAAGGTCAAAAGCTTAAAGAGTTCAAAGGAACTGAAATAGTTGATGGTAAGAGTAGAAGTGATAAAAAGCTGCATAGGCTGTCGGGTGGTTTTGAGGGCCTATTTGAGATGGGTAAAATGAATTTGTAGTGTCACTAATATGCCCTGTTTGACTTTTTCGATCAATGTTTGGTCACTTCAGTACTGGCTGAAAGAAAGTAAGTAGTTGGGTTTATGAAGGTTGTGATTTTTGTCTGTTGAGTATGACAGAATAAAAGGGTGGGTTGCTGGCACCAACCAACTAGGGTGCTGGCAAGATTGTTGATCAAGTGCTGGATCTGGAAACTAATCCGTATAAGGAGGAAAATGCAGTTTGCAAGTAGCGGATGAATAAGCTCTGGGGGTCTAATGCACAGCCTAGTGACTACAGTCAACTGCACTGTGTCGTATACTTCAAAGTTGCTAAGAGTCTCGATCTTACATGTTGTCTTTACAAAGAAGAGATGGTAATTGTGTGATAGGATAGTTAACTCCTTGGTAATCATATTGCAATGTAGAAATCACATTCTTTAAAACTTATACAGTAACTACATAATATTATATGTCAATATATCTCAAGAGGTACCACAAACTCACTGTGTTTCACACTGGACTCCTTATCTCTCTTATGAACTTCTCCTTCGGGGAGTCAAGGACTTCAAAGTGTCTGGGATTTTAAGTACTTGCAGGACGGTCAGTTAGCCTATTCCTGTTTCATGGATACCAGCTGACCACAGAGACTCCTTGGTCAGAGACCAAGGACCACCTTACAGCACAGCAAGTAGCATATCCTGGTGTTGGTTTGTGTTAATTTCCCCATGCTTTTCAGTTTCTATGAGGTTAACACAGGTGGGACTAGATGGATGCCACACATACAGTGGGGTTTTTGTCACAGCCCAGAAACACTGAGCTTGCGGAATTGACTGCTTTTACAGTTAAGTGGAAGCAAGCCTGCTGTGTCTTGGGGTTGAGGAGACATTGTGTCATCCCTCAAGGTTGCTCGCCCCGAATACATCCCTGAGAAATGGCCCAATTGAAAGTGACTAGGGCCTTATATTTTGGCTCACCCAGGAGAAATGTGTAGGGACGTTCAGGGACCATGGCCTCTCCCAAAAGTAACCCATCCACAGAGTGGTGGTGATGAGGGAACTGCTTTTTGTCATTCCTGTTCATGGTACCTCCATCATTTTGGACACCCAGGCTGGAAAATCTCATTCATTTGGTACATACCATAGTCTGTTCTGAGTAGCCCTTGCCACATGCTACTAGCCTTGTTACCTGAAACTGGATTTGCCTTTTGATGAATGTTGAGCCAAAACACACAACCAAAGAACAGGAAAAGGAAGGTTTTACTTGTCATAAGTAAAGGAGAATACCTTTGTTTGTTTGTTTCTTCCCCAAAGCAGTGTCTCCCTGACTGACAAAATTGAGGACATTTTAAGCTGAGGGTGCGTACATATTCATGAAGGGGTTTAGGCAATGGGAAATACAGCATGGAGTTGGGGCAAATGTCATCTTAAGGTAACTAGGTCCAGGTCAAAGTCACAAGGAACGGTAGTGCTGACCTCTGCTTCTATCAGTTCTCTGGCTCCAGTTGGACTGATATCTGAGTGCTCAAAGGGGTGTAGATCTTGCAAAGTTAACTCTAGAATGTGGGTCAGGTCACCTGGCCTGATAGTGGCTGTTCTCACATTCTTTCCTGAGATGTCTGGGGGCCTCAAATGACTTTTTAAGAAAGCTATGTCTGTTGGTCTTTTTCTGGGGACCCCTAACTCTTTGTGTTTACAGTTGGAGATAAGCTCTTCTTTGAAGGGTCATTTGTGTGTGGGTGGCTTTGGGTGGAAAGGCAGTAGTGAGTGGGTAAAAAGTGGCTTTGAATACCCTGTAACTAATGAGATCTGTTAGAGCTCCTTGGTACTCCTTTTGAGTACATTAGCAACTCAGTAAGCAAGATTTACACCAATTTTACTTGCTTAGGAGTTTCTGGAACTCAGGAAATGAAGAAGCATCAGAACCAGAGTTTTTAGGATTTGGGGGCCAGGGATATCTTCGGTATGATCCAGCAAGGGCAGTTAAGGTTATGAATTTAAAGAACCTGTGAATGCTACTTACCTTCAGTTAGGCAGAATGATATTCCAGATTGGCTGTAATCCAGTCAGTCTGGTAGTCTCTGAGGAACATACTAAATTATTAAACAGTAGGACTTTGTCATGAAATGGTTAAGACTTACAAAGAAAGTTACCCAAATTTGCTGAAAATTTAGATAATGGAGAAGTATATTACAAAAGTAAATTGGAAATGGAATATTAGAAGGATGTCAGCTCTTCTCAAATGTATTTACAGTTTAATGCCATTCCAGTCAATCCCAATAGATTACTTTGTTAGTTTGACAAAATAAACTTAAAATTAACCCTGAAAAATAAACAGATACTTATACTACAGTTGAAGTGAATGAAGGGTAGACACCAGAAACAAATTTTCTCTTATGGGAATCAGAGTCTCTCTTATGGGAGTTTGGGGTTGGGATAGTCTTTTGGGGCTCTAATTTTGACCTGAGGAAACACAAACTGGATCTTGCGCTTGGAGAAGCAGAAAAAAGTTATTTTGTAGAAAGAAGAAAAACAAAAATATGAAGAGAAAAACAGGACAGGTAGAGAACACTATCAGTTTTCAGCTTCTAGTTTTGTGCTGAGGTAGTAATATTCTTGCCTTGTGGTTCTGTGATTCATCCTAAATACTTAGCTTAATAAATAAAGGAAAATTTTTTCTATTTCAAGTTAATTTACCGGAGGAGTGTCTTGCGTGCTAGGGATGTAGAGAAAAAATAAAGCGAACAAGGTTCCTGCCTCAAAGGAGCTTTCATTCTACCACGAGGAAATGGACAATAAATAAGCAAATACATGCTGGGTGGCAGCGTTAAGTGATGTTATAGGATAAGGCGCGTACATATGTGCTGTCAGTAAAGATCCCTCTGAGGGGGTAATGTTTGAACAAAAATCCAAGAGCAAGCAATGAAAATACCAGGAATGAGAGCATTTCAGACCCAGGAAAGAGCAAATATAAAAACACTGAGGCTGGGGCCCCTGGGTGGCTCAGTTGGTTAAGTGTCCGACGTTGGCTGAGATCATGGTCTCATGGTTCATGAGTTGGAGCCCCACATCAGGCTCTTTCCTTACAGTGCAGAGCCTGCTTTGGATACTCTGTCTCCCTCTCTCTCTGCCCTCCACCCCCCTACCTCAAAAACAAACTTAAAAAAAACAAAAAGCAAAAAACACTGAGGCCAGATCCTAGTTAGTGTGTTCAAAGGACGTCAAGAAATCTTCAGAGTGGCTGGAGCAGAGTGAGGGGATGGTGTGATTGATAAGGTCAGAGAGATGTGTGTGAGAGATTGTGTAGAGCTTTGTAGGTTAAGGTAGAGTTAGGTTTTCCTCAGAATGGGAATGGAAAACCATTGTAAGACTTAAAGCAGAAGAGAGACTTGTGTTTTTTGTTTTTTGTTTTTTTTTTAAGTTTATTTTGATTTTTTAAAAAGTTTGTTTTGAGAGAGAATGGGGGAGGGGCAGAGAGAGGAGGATCCCAGGCAGGCTCTGTACTCTCAGAGCCTGATGTGGGGCTTGAACTCACAAACCATGAGATTATAACCTGAGCCGAAGTTGGATGCTTAACCTGCTGAGCCACCCAGGCACCCCAGGAGACTTGTGTTTTAAAGGATCACTTGGGGGGCACCTGGGTGGCTCAGTCAGTTAAGCGTCTGACTTCGGCTCAGGTCATGATCTCAGGGTTGGTGAGTTCGAGCCTCTCATCTGGCTCTGTGCTGACAGCTCGGAGCCTTGAGCCTGCTTTGGATTCTCCTATCTCTGTCCCTCCCCCACTTGTGCTCTGTCTCTGTCTTTCATAAATAAATGTTAAAAAAAAAAAAAAAAAAAAAAAAAAAGGATCACTTGGTTGCTGTATTTAGAATAGATTGGGAAGTGGTCATCCACAGTAGAAAGGAGACCAAGTTAGATGGTGGTGGCCTAGACTGAGGTAGTCAAAGTGGAGGTAATCAGAGTTGGTCAGATCCTAAATATTCTTTTCTGAAGGAAGAACTGGCATGCTTTGCTGATGGATTACATATAGGGTGTGAAAGAAACAAGTTAAGGATGGCTCCCAGGTTTTTGGCTGAAACAGTTGGAAGGACTAAACTTTCATTTACGGAGACAGGGAAGACCTGGGGTAGAGTGGGGTTCAGCTTTGAAGTATGAACTTTGAGGTGCTGATTAGACATGTATGTGGGGATAACTATTGGTGCCCTCTGACGTATTGTAAAGTACTTCTCACTGGTCTGTATTCTAGTACTAATGATCTGTAATTTAGTCTTTTTATTTTTATAATTACCTTTTTTTTTTTTTTTTTTAAGTTATTTATTTTGGGAGAGAGTGTGCATGCTCTAGCAGGGGAGGGACAGAGAGAAAGGGAGAGAGAGAATCCCAAGAGGCTCTGTGCTAACAGTTCTGTCCCAGGAACCCCTGAGATCATGACCTGAGCTGAAATCAAGAGTCTGAGCTTAACCAACTGAGCCACCCAGGCACCCCTGAAAGTAGATTAATATGTAAATGGACAACTAAATCAGTCTCTGTCACTGTTTTTGTTTTGTTTTGACAGTTGCTTTCACTTAATTTCTGAAGTAAACAAGTTAAAGGATGAGTGAACTGGAACAGTTGAGGCAGGAAGCTGAACAACTTCGGAATCAGATCCAGGTAAGAACAAAGTTTCTCGTTTTGAAATTTTAACACTTTTATTCAGTACCAGCAATGAATAAAATTTGTTCGTTGTTTCATCAGTCTACATATATTAAATTTATAAGGCTTGAAATGGTCAATTTGTTTTTATCATACCTCTGAAGTATTCTATAAAAATTATTCCTGAAAAATATCTCTGTGGACCTAATGGCCTCTGTGTCCCTAAGAAGTTAATATTATATATGGAATTCCTGCTGAAAGGCAAACCTCATTCTCTTCTTAGTTACATACCTGGAATTGTAGTTTAATTTTTGATGCAATACGATGAGGCAGGTATTATCACATTGCAATTGTAATACACTAGAAAAATAGGAAACTCTAAAACATTACAGAAAAACATTAAAAATTATTAGTGGCATAATAAAGACATGTCTGTCATCTTTCACTCTTGGAAATCAACTCAAAACAGCAAAGATCTTAACAAATAAAGTTCCATCTTAAAACAAAATTAAAAGACACTTAGGATTTCACACCAAGAGTCAAACGGAGTGATGCATCAGGGTGTGAGAAGCCTCCAGAGAAAGGGTTTCTGCAAAGTGGGGAGCACTCCTCAGCAACAACACCAGTAATCCTCTTGGGAACAGTGGAAACAGATGTTTCCTGGACAGAGGGGTATCAAGGAGCAGAGATAAACGATGGTGTGTCTATATTCCTTCATGTTTAGGAAGCCTCTTAGTGAGCAGGGTGGAGGAAAGAGACTGAGCTGTAGCCTGGTGCTGCCTACTTTTTGCAGGGAAAGCAAAGGCTGAAACAGATACAAATGAAGAACTTCAGCTGGAAGTGAGGAGAATCCCTAATAACTTGGAACACTGCTGACTGCTCCCCCCCACCCTGCTGCCCCTGCTCTGAACCTTTTGCAGTGGCTGTTTCAGAAGAAGTCTTCTGGTTTGAAAGTGAAGAGTAAGAAGAAAGGAACAGGCACAGGATCTATAGAAGGATATTAACAAGAGAAGAGAGGAAAGGAGCAGGAAAAACAGGGGTGGCTGAAGAACATGCGCCAAGAAAACATTGTTTCTGATTGGATTGAAATTATAACCAAATGTTACTGCCAGGAATTCAAGGAAGTGAATTTGGATGTGAATAAGAACTCTGAGTTTGATAGTGTAGATGTTTGAATAAAGCTGTCCAAACAAAGAAGGGATGTATTTTGCCTGTGATGATGAACGAAGGCTTTATAGAATAATCTGTAAATTAGATGATGTTGCCAACACCAGAATGAATTCTCAGTGATCTCTACTTGGTATCACTTGCTCCACATGCTGAACAGGACTGACTCCTTGGCTAAGCACATGGTCACATGACCAACCATGTCATTTAAAAAATTCTATTCTCTGTATATGAACTTGGCTTTTTTTTTTTTTTTTTAAATTAAATGTAAGGGAGATCATATGGTATTTGTTTTTTGTCTGACTTGTTTCACTTAGCATAATGCCGACAGGGTCTACTCATATTGTTGGAAATGGCAAGATCTCTCTCTCTGTCTCTCTCTCTCTCTCTCTCTCTCTAAGTAAGCTTCAGTCCCAGTGCAGAGCCCAACACAGGGCTTGAACTCCTGACCCTGAGACCAAGAGTCTGATGCTTCACTGATTGAGCGCCCCAGGCGCCCAAGATTTTTTTTTTTTTTTTTTATGGCTGAATACTATTTCTGTGCATGTGTACATACATTTTCTTTATTTACTCTTTTATCGATGGACACTTAGGTTGTTTCCATGTCATAGCTATGTAAATAGTGCTGCACTGAACATGGGTGTGCATATATCTTTTTGAGTTAGTATTTTTGTTCTGATAAACACCAGAAGTTGAATTGCTGGATCATATGGTAATTTTATTTTTAATTTTGTTGAGGAACCTCCCTATTGTTTTCCATAGTGGCTGCACCAATTCACATTCCCATCAGCTGTGCACAAGGGTTCCCTTTTCTCCGTATCCTTGCCAACGCTTGTTATTTCTTGTCTTTTTGATACTTGCCATTCTAACAGGTGTGAGGTAATATTTCATGGGGGTTTTGATTTGCATTTCCATGATGATTTAGTTATGTTGAGCACCTTTTTGTGTGTCTTTTGGCCATCTTGTATGTCTTCTCTGGAAAAACGTCTATCCAGGTCAGCTGCCCCCCCCCCCCTTTTTTTTTTTTTTTTTGATAATTTATTGTCAAGTTAGCTAACATCCGTGTATAATATACAGTGTGCTCTTGGCTTCTGGGAGTAGATTCCCATGATTCATAGCTTACATACAATACCCAGTGCTCGTCCCAACAAGTGCCCTCCTCAATGTCCATAACCCATTTTCCCCTCTTCTCTGTTCATCCCCCATTACCTTCAGTTTGTTCTCTGTGTTTAAGAGTCTCTTATAGTTTGCCTCCCTCTCTGAAGCTATTTTTTCCCCTTCCCATTCCCCATGGTCTTCTGTTAAGTTTCTCAAATTCCACATATGAGTGAAAACATATAATATTTGTATTTCTCTTATTTCACTTAGCATAATACCCTCCAGTTCCATCCACGTTGTCGTGAATCTCTGCCCATTTTTTGATCAGATTGTGTTTTTTTGGTGTTGAGTTATATCAATTCTTTATATAGTTTGGACATTAACCCCTTATGGGACAGATCATTTGCAAATATCTTCTCTTATTTAGTAGGTTGCCTTACTGTTTTGTTGATGGTTTCTTTTACTGTGCAAAAGCTTTTTATTTTAGTGTAGTTACAATAGTTTATTTTGCTTTTGTTTCCCTTGCCTGAGGAGACCTATTCAAAAATATGTTGCTAAGGTTTTTTGTTGTGAGAGAGAGAGAGAGAGAGAGAGAGAGAGACAGAGAGAGAGACAGAGAGAGAGACAGAGACACACACATACAGAGCACGAGGTGGGGAGGGGAAGAGACAGGGAGACACAGAATCTGAAGCAGGCCCCAGGCTCTGAGCTGTCAGCACACAGCCATACATGGGGCTCAGACTCCCCGCAAGACCATGACCTGAGCCAAAGTTGAGTGCTTAACCAACTGAACCACCCAGGCACCCCTGGTTATTCTTTTGTTTTGTTTTTTTTTTTTTTTTTTTTTATGTTTTTAAGGTGTTTTATGTTTTATGGTTTCAGGTCTCATGTTTAGGTCTTTACTCCATTTTGAGTTTATTTTTGTTTGTGGTGTAAAGTGTCCAGTTTCATTCTTTTGCATGTAAATGTCCAGTTTTCCTAACTCCATTTATTTAAGGACTGTCACCCCCCCCCCCCCCATTGCATCCTTTGTCATAGACTAATTGGCCGTATAAACATACATTTATTTCAGGGCTCTGTCCTGTTCTGTTGATCTGTGTGTCTATTGTTGTGTCAGTACCATACTGTTTTGATCACTGTGAGTTAGTAGTATGGTTTGAAATCTGGAATTGTGATACCTCCAGCTTTGTTCTTTCTCAGATTGGCTATTCAGCTTTGGCTATTCAGGGTCTTTTGTGGTTCCATACAGATTTTAGGATAATTTGTTCTGGTTCTGTGAAAAATGCTATTAGTGTTTGCCTGGGGATTGCATTGAATCTATAGATCGCTTTGGGTAGTATGGGCATTTTAACAGTATTCTTTCAATCCATGGGCATGGTATATTTTTCCATTTTTTTAAATTGGATTGTTTTGCTTTTGAGTTGTCCAAGTTCTTTGTTTTGGATCTTAACCCCTTATCAGATACAGGATTTACAAATATTCTCTCCCTTCCAGTAGGTTGCTTTTTCATTTTATTGATGGTTTCCTTTGCTGTGCAGAAGCTTTTTGGTTTGATATAGACCCACTTGTTTATTTTTGCTTTTGTTGTCATTGCTTTGGGTGTCCAATCCAAAAAATCATCACCAAGACAGATGTCAAGGAGCTTACCACCTGTGTTTTCTTCTAGGACTTTTATGGTTTCAGGTATTCAAGTGTTTAATCCATCTTGAATTTATTTTTGTGTATGGTGTAAGATAGTGGTACAGTTTCATTCTTCTGCTTGTGGCTCTCCAGTTTTTCCAACACTATTGAAGAGACCATCTTTCCCCTGTTGTCATAAATTGACCACATATGCATAGGTATATTCCTGGTTTCTCTGTTCTGTTGATCCATATGTTAATTTTTATGCCAGTACCATACTGTTTGGTTACTGTGGCTTTGTAATGTAATTTGAAATCAGAGAGCACGATGCCTCCAGTTTTGTTCTTTTGTCTCAAGTTTTCTTTGAAACCACAAAAGACTGTAAATAGCCATACAGATTTTAGGATTATTTGTATTTTTGTGGAAAATGTATTTTGTGGAATTTTGATAGGGATTGCATTGCATCTATAGCTTGTTTTGAGTAGTATGGGCATTTTAACAATATTCCTTCAATCCACTAGAATAGAATGGCTTTCCATTGATTTGTGTCTTTAGTTTCTTTCATTTTTTTCTATCTTCAATACACAGGTCTTTCACCTCCTTGGTTAAATTTATCCCTAGGTATTTTATTCCTTTTGATGCAGTTGTAAGTGGGATTGTTCCCTTGATATCATTCTGACAGTTAATTATATGTGTATAGGAACACAATAGATTCTTGTATGTTTTGTATGTCTTGCAGCTTTACTGAATTTATTTCTAATGGTTTATTAGTAAAGTCTTTAGGGTTTCCTATATAATATCATATCATCTGCAGATAGTGACAGCTTTATTTCTTCCTTTCCAATTTGGATGCCTTTATTTCCTTTTTCTTGCCTCATTGCTCCGGCAAGGACTTCCAGTAACATTAAAGTGGGAAGTGTGGGCATCCTTGTCTTGTTCCTGATGTCAGAGGAAAAGCTTTCAGCTTTTCATTGTTGAGTATGATGTTATCAGCTTGTCCTTTATGACCTTTATTATGTTGAGGTACACTTCCTTTATACCCACCTTTGTTGAGGTTTTTTATCATAAATGGATGGTGCATTTTGTCAAATGCCTTTTCTTCATCTACTGAGATGATCATACAGTTTTTATCTTTCACTTTTTTAATGTACTATGTCACATTGATTTGTGGATGTTGAGCCATCCTTGCATCCCTGATATAAGTCCAACTTGATTATGGTGTGTGATTGCTTTAATGTATTGTTGAGTTTGGTTTGCTAATATTTTATTGAGGTTTTACATCTGTGTTTATCAGAGATAGTGACTGTAATTTTCTTGTGGTGTCCTTGTCTGGAATGATTGGCCAGGCACACGGTCACATGTTGATCTCACTTAATCCTCATAGCAACCCTGTGAGGTAGATGGTGTTGCTTTGTTTCATAGCTGAGGAAACTGATCCTCAGTGAGATTAAATAACTTGCCAAGGTAACATAACTGCTCATCCAGATTTTTTGAAGTCCAGATTCAGGATTCAGCTCAGGTATATTTTGGTGCCAGAGCCTGTGCCCCAACACCACTGCTGCACTGCCTCCCAGCTCTGCAGTCTGTACCAACATCCTGCTCTACATCCTGTGTTGTAGCCATAGATTTCTGGTGGCCAGTTTCTGAACATGCATTGCTCTTTCCCAGTTTATTGCTCTTTTACAAGTTGTTTCCTTTGCCTAGAATTATGCTATCTTTGCTCCAGTTTTGCTCCTATGACTCCAGTTCATTGAGTCCCCATCATCTGAAGACTCACCAGAGTCCTCCAGTTGCATTTATTCTCCCACTTATTGGAAGGCCTCATGGCGTGGTGGAAAGTGCATGGGCTTCAGATTTTAATTATTCTGTGGCCTTGAGCAAGTTTAACTTCTTTGATGCTTGGTAGCTTTGCTGTAAAGCAAAGGTTGGTGGAGATGATTAAATGGAATGACATGCGGGGCGCCTGGGTGGCTCAGTCGGTTAAGCGTCCGACTTCAGCTCAGGTCACCATCTCGCGGTCCGTGGGTTCGAGCCCCGCGTCGGGCTCTGGGCTGATGGCTCAGAGCCTGGAGCCTGCTTCCGATTCTGTGTCTCCCTCTCTCTCTGCCCCTCCCCCATTCATGCTCTGTCTCTCTCGGTCTCAAAAATAAATAAAAAACGTTAAAAAATTTAATAAATGGAATGACATGGAAAGAACTTACTAATAAGCGGGAAGACCTTACTCCTGTAGCACTTTGGACTTGTGTTATAGGGCTGATCACAGCTGGCCTTGTTTTATATAGCTCCTTGTGCACATTTGCCTCTGCTACTTGTACTTGGCTGGAGAATTCTGTGCCTTAATCCCCTTCATATCTCACCAGCCTCCCAAACACAATTGCATGGGTACAGGTGCTCACTGAATCATCTCCTGTGATTTCAAGTTAACCACATGTATGTAAAGTGACAAAATCATGACATGTTATATTTAAAGACCTTCCCTCTTGCTTTCCCCCTCACTTCTAGAAATATTAGCTAACAGTATACTTAAGTATGGTATAAACACATGACACAATAGAAATGTATGCAATTTTATGCAATATGATTTATTTTAAATTAAAAACCGATTAAAAAACAGAAAAACAGATTTTTCCTTTGTTACTTGGAGTGGGAAATATATCGCTTTTCTCTTGTACAAAGATGTCTTGTATTACGGTAGACAATATGAATTTCAGCCTTTATTTGGAATAATTTTATATTCAGTTTTATAATGGATAAGTGTTCATAAGAGTAAGTTCTCTGAATGTGAATAGAGTCTTTGCGTGATTGGCAAGTAACTGTTATTTGTAGTATGCTTATATTCCAGCGTCTTGATTTTTACTGATTTGCACTATTTAGTAATTTTCATGTGCAGTTTAATTGTGCTGTTAATATTACAAGCCCTGTAGGAGGGCCAGGATTTTTTGTTTTGTCTGCTGCTGTAACTGTGGTGCCCAGAATAGTACCTGACACAATGTTCAATGGATTTTTTTTTACTGAATGACTGAATTAAGAAAGACGACCTAAGCAAGGATTTTCATAAAGCTTAAAATTAGAGAACCCTGTTTTTAGAATATAGTCTTGTACTCTACCATTTTTGGAACGTGGCTCAGGCCATCACTATCCTTTCTGGAAATTCTTTTCATTGTCGGAAAATGGACTAAATTATTCCTTGCCAAATGAAGTTTCTCAGCCTACAATTTGACTACGAATGAGAGAATCAAATCATGTGTTTGTGTAACTGCTTAAGAACATCCTTACATAGAGATATTCTAAGTGTTCTAAATAGGTTGAAAGGGCAGCTAAAAGGATCCCGTGTTCCATCTGGTCTTTGCTGCAAGCAGAGGCAGGCATTTTCCCCTTGGCTGACTGGAACGAGTTGTCCATTTGGGGCATTTATTCAGCAAATACCATGTGCTGCCTCTTTGCACAGGAGTCGACTAAGCTCAGTAGGGAAAAGCAGTTGAAAGAGGATACTACCCTAATTTTTGAGAGGAAAAAACAGTTTCAAGTCTAGTAGGAAGAATTGTGCTTCTGATTTTCCCATGTATATGAATCCTCTAAATTTGTTGGGAAACTCCTTTGAAAACATTTTGTTGCTTAGTAAATGTTATTTTGTCATATTGATTCCTGTTTCACCATCTTCTTTTTGATAATTTCCTTCAGATTTAAGGTCATTTTGAAATGCCATCATATAATGCTTAAGCATAAACATCTGCTTACATAGAAGGGCCTTGCTATTAATATAAAAATATAGATGTGACTCAGTATCAGCTGTTCCTTATTAACATAAATTATTTTCTATCTTCATATTGGAGCTAAAATATTTTATTCCTAATTGCAAGTATGCTGTATATAGATACTAAGCATTTTAAAGATGTGTTGTAGACATTAAAAAATACTTCTGAAATGACCTGGGTTATGCTATAAATATCCTTCCCATCACCTCAACTTCTCAATGCCAGAACAAACCAAAAGGGAACCCTGAACCTTTTTGCTGAAGCTTAGTAATAAATATAACTCAGGATACTATGGGCTTATTAAACCAACCTAGTTCATTTTTACTCATGGGGATACAATTTAAAATCTTTTAATCATAAACCAAAAGTATATTTGCGCAATGGAATAGAATTGAGAGTCCTTAAATGAACCCATTTATCTAGGGCCGATTGATTTTCAACGAGGATAACAAGGCCATTTGAGAGAGAAAGAATAGTCTTTCCAACAGATGGTGCTGGAACAACTGGGTATCCACATGCAGAAGAATGAATTTGGACTCCTACCTCAAACCATTTACAAAAATTAACTGAAAATGGTACCTAAATATAAACGCTAAAAGTATAAAATTCTTAGAACTAAGCATAGCTGTTAATCTTTGTGACCTGGGATTAGGCAATAGTTTAAATTTTAATGTTTTTGTTATTTATTTTGAGACAGAAAGCGAGCGTGCATGAGTGGAGGAGGGGCAGAGAGGGAGACACAGAATCTGAAGCAGGCTCCAGGCTTTGAGCCGTCAGCACAGAGCCTGATGCAGGGCTTGAACTCACAAACCGTGAGGTCATGACCTGAGCCAAAGTCAGACGTTTAACCAACTGAGCCACTCAGGTGCCCCTGGCAGCAGTTGAATATGACACTGAAAGCCTAAGCAATGGAAGAAATCGATAAATCAGACTTCATCAAAATGAAAAACTTGTATGTAAGGACAGTAATGAAGAAAATGAAAAGACAGTCTACAGAATGTGAGAATAATTTATAGTATAGAATACTATATCAGATCTAGGATTTGCAACTATTCTACAGAATAAAGGTCTAGTACCCAGAATGTATATAAAGAACTCCTACAACTCAACAATAACATAATTGAAAAATGGGCAAAGAGGGGACGCCTGGGTGGCTCAGTCGGTTAAACGTCTGACTTCGGCTCAGGTCATGATCTCGCGGTTTGTGGGTTTGAGCCTCGTGTCGGGCTCTGTGCTGACAGCTTGGAGCCTGGAGCCTGCTTCACATTCTGTGTCTCCCTCTCTCTCTGCCCCTCCCCTGCTCACGCTCTGACTCTGTCTTTCAATAATAAATAAACGTTAAAAAATTAAAAAAAAAAAAAAGGGCAAAGGATTTGAATAGACATTTCTCCAAAGATCTACAAATGGCCAATAAGCATATGTGCAGATGCTCAACCATTACTAATCATTAGGGAAATGCAAATAAAAACTATAGTAAGATACTACTACTTCACAACCATGAAAATGTCTATAATAATAAAGAGAACAGTTTGGTGAGGATGTGAAGAAATTGGAAAGCTCCTAATACATTCCTGGTTGGAATGTAAAATGGTACAGCTGCTGTGATAAAAACAATTTGACATTTGATTAAAAAATTAGAGTTAGCGTATCACCTGCCATTCCTAGGTATATACCCAGAAGAATTGAAAACGTGTACACACAACTTGTATGTGAATGTCCACAGCATCGTTATTCATTAAAAACCAAAAAATGGAAACGTAAATGTCCATCAGTTAATGGATAAACAGTAGGATAAATCCATACAGTGGAATATTACTCAGCCATAAAAAGAAATGAAGTACTGATGCACCACAATATGGAGGTACCCTGAAAACCTACATTAAGTGAAAGAAGCCAGACAGAAGGTTATATTCTAGGATTCCATTTATACGAAATGTCTAGAATAGGCAGTCCATAGAGATAGAAAGTGAACTAGTGATTATCAAGGAATGAGGGAATTGGGAAGCACAGGGTTTTTTTGTTTTAATGATAAATGTTCTGGAATTGATGGTGGCAGTTGCACAACATTGTGAATGTACTGACCACTGAATTTTAAGTAAAGATTATGTGGTACAGTAAAAGGTATATTTGTAAGTCTACATTTTCAATGAAAAATAGCATTTTAAATCCTATTCAGAGATTTCTATGTTTAAATGTATTATAATCATCTTTCAGGATGCCAGGAAAGCATGTAATGATGCAACACTTATTCAGGTAATTTTTTTTCTTCATTTTAGTAATTCACATGAAATAGCTTAACACTGATACAAATGACATGTAGATGGTATTTATGAGTATTTAATTGAAAAAAAATGAGATCTCTATTTAAAAACACTTTGTAATTTGTCAGATGCTATATATATGCTTTTTAAAGCATACTTGTTAAAATAGAAGACTGTGGAAAAATAAATACTATTAAAAACCTGTAGATTCATATGTATTTTTTAGGTTAGCTTCTGACTCGTTTTGATATGCCCTGATTAACTTTTTTTTTTTTTTTTTTTTTTTTACATAAACTCTTAGGAAGGTTTCATTAGCTTAACTAATACTGATAATTTTTATTAAGGAAATGTATGCTGAAGCTTGCTTTCCTATAGACAGTTAAAATTATACATGTTTCATTTGATCATTTATTTGATTTTTATTGTTTTTTTTTACTAAAGTTGGGAGGTATGTCTATTCTTTTTAAAAGTTGATAGTCTGTAGTAGATATTCTCACTGGAAGGTGTGCCAATAGGATAATTTCAAATCATACTTTTTCTTGAATTTACTGATCCTATATAATGACTTGAATTATTTAAACTACCTTCAGTTGCTGTCAGTTTGTTTTATGTCTTATGCCTATTGTTTCTATCTTATTTTCTGAGCTACATCTAAGGTAGAGAATAACATTCTTGGTGCTTTCTAAAGATCACATCAAATATGGATTCCGTGGGTCGAATACAGATGCGAACGAGACGTACGCTGAGGGGTCACCTAGCTAAAATCTATGCGATGCATTGGGGATATGATTCAAGGTTTGTACCTGGCATCATCCAACTATTGGAATTATTTTCATTAAGATTCCTCATTTGCATTTTCTTTGTTTTAAAACAAGCAATATTATGAGGTGTTTATAGAAAATGCTTCAAATATGAACATTTGGCTTTTACTAAAAATCATTCATTGGCACTTTAAATGTTTTGAAGCCTTTAATATGGAAAATAAGTTTACCTCTGAAAAATATCCTTTATCAGATGATCCATGTAAAATGGTTAGGATTTCTTTTCTTTGCAGTGTATTATTATTACTGTTTTTCTTAATGTGCCAAAGGCAGCTTCATTGTATATTGATCTTAATTTCAGTTAATAGGCAATATTTGAATATTATTGCTATGTACAAGTTACTGTATATTGCTATAATTACTACCTAAAAATCACAAAAGATGGAATTACATAATACAAGTACACTCATACATCTTCTGTTTCCCTAACCCCAGTATGCAAGTGCATGTGTATGTGTGCACACATACATGGCTGCTGTCTGGTTTGCATTGGATGGTTGGTCATAGGCTTACAGAGTAACTACAATTGGCAGATCGGCCTGCTGCCATAGTGGTTGACTTGTTTCTTTGATTTGATTAATCTCATTGGGAAAAGTCCCAACTAAAAAATTATTTTCTTAAGTTTACTTATTTTGAGAGAGCGTGCGTGAGCAGAGGAGGGGCAGAGAGAGAGGGAGAGAGCGAATCCCAAGCAGGCTCCGTGCTGTTAGTGTGAGCCTGATGCAGGGCTGGATCTCACAAACCATGGGATCATGACCTGAGCTGAAATCAAGAGTTAGGCGCTTAGCTAACTGAGCCACCCAGGTGCCCCAAGAAATTATTTTTTAATAGAAGCTGCACATTTATGCTTTCCCAGGAGAAACTAAAAAGGTTGTGCCTACTTCAGGTGTCTTCCTGTTTCTTGGCATATCTCAGTGTAAATGGGATACTTGGGTACAGTATTATATTTATTATTATTTTTTTAATGTTTTTATTTTTGAGACAGAGACAGAGCATGAGCAGGGGAGGGGCAGAGAGAGAGGGAGACACAGAATCCGAAGCAGGCTCCAGGATCAGAGCTGCCAGCACAGAGCCCGATGTGGGGCTCAAACCCACGGACTGTGAGATCATGACCCAAGCCGAAGTCAGACACCCAACTGACTGAGCCACCCAGGCGCCCCTGGGTACAGTATTATAGAAATGTGCCTCCTGTGGGGTGACTGCATGACTCAGTTGGTTAAACAATCGCCTCTCTGTTCCAGCCCAGGTCGTGATCTCAGAGTCGTGAGATCAAGCCGCACATCAGGCTCTGGGCTCTGTGCTGAGTGTGGAGCCTGCTTAAGATTCTCTGTGTCTCTGTCACTCTGTGTCTCTGTCACTCTGTCACTCTCTCTAAAAAAAAAAAAAAAAAAAAAAAAAAAAAAATGCCTCCTAGGAGGGGGAAAAATAATGGACAGGTGGCATAAAGTTAGGCCAAATGTTTTACTGTTTTTCTTAAAGAAGTTTAAGATAAAAAAAAAAGTCTGCCCGTTGCTGCAGCGAACTTTTCACTCAAAATATAATCACTTGAAATAATTACTTGAATAATTACTTTCCTCAGAATTTCTCAAGACTATTACTCTTCATAGAAAAACATCAAGGAAACTGTCTTTATCAGTTCATCACTTAATAGTTCTTCTCACCACGATGCTGATGATGCCAATTGATTTTTTTTTTTTTTTTAAGTTTATTTAGAGAGAGAGAAAAATGAGAATGAATCCCAAGCAGGTTCCCTGCTGTCAGTGCAGAGCCTGATGCAGGGCTCAATGTCACAAACCATGAGATCATGACCAGAGCTGAAATCAAGAGTTGGACGCTTAACCTTCTGAGCCATCCAGGTGCTCCAGATGCCAATTGATTTTTACAGAATCTATTTCTGGTTCTGTCTTGCGTCCCTAAAGTTAGATCTTCCCTTTCATAAAGAATTTGCTGCAGTTGCTACATAAAATCCTGCTAATGTTATATAGCTGTGGGGAAGGAGGGATCTGGGTGGGTTGGTGACAGGGATAGGAAGGTGACTTTTTGTCACTGGATATTTTTTTTTTTTTGTACCTTTTAAATTTTATACCATAGTGAAAAATTTCCAAAGGAAAACAAGAAGTTCAATAACTAATAGTTACTTAGAGTTCTTATTTAGCCAGCAAACAAAGCCTTCTGCAGTTGAAGCCCAGTCTGCTTTTCTCACCTGTTACACCCATTTCTCACACACTCTCTGCAACTGGAAAATTCACAGTTCTTGAAACACTGTATTTTTCTACCTTTTGTCATTGAACATAGCCTCCTCACAGAATATAGACTTTTCTCTGCCTTTAGCTCTCAGAATTCCATTTTTCATCGTGCATTCTTTTTAGCAAGACTACTTGATTAACTCAACCAGCACTTATTTGGCCCTCTTCTGTTTTTCTGTGGTGTTGATTATATACCACCCCTCTGACAATTTTCACTTAATTTCTTGTGAACTTGTGTGAGTATCTTCTTCTCTGCTAGATGCTAGAGACCTCAAGGGTGGGTGGCATATCCTGTACCACACCTGTAATTCTGTGTTGCATTCACAGGCTCTCAGTTGAGATTTTTATATGAAGTGAAATATGGTTGTTAGGCTTATATCTACTCTGTTGTCTTTAGATTTAAGTCCGTAAATAATCAGTAAGCTAATATCTTCAGAAACTTGAATAGGAACTAGAATGTTGCAATAAAAAAGTTGAATCATTAAAAAAAAAGTTTAATCGTAACCAGAGACATTTTTAAAATGTTTAAATTTTACTCAATTGTATTTATTGAAAACTTTGGCATGCAGAATAAATTTGAGAGGATATTTTCTGGTATCAAGTTTTTAACTAGAAAAATTGTATTTTTCTTTTCTGAAGTGTTCTACATTAATGCAGTGCATGACTAAACTATTTTTTTCTTCTAAGTGTCAAATTATTTTTGTGTTTGTTCCTATAGGTTACTCGTCAGTGCTTCTCAAGATGGAAAATTAATTATTTGGGATAGCTATACAACAAATAAGGTAGGATTTCTTAAGAGAGTGATTAAATAACCTTTTATTTGGCTTGGTGTCCAACAGTTTTTTCCTTTATTTGTTACTTCAGACTTTAATTTCCTTCAAAGATAAATTTATTTTCTCTATTTTAATCTAGTTCCTCTCTTTGGGCTTAGTGTTTGTTTTTAATATTAAGCCCTTTTATGTTCCCAAGGACAGCCGCAGGAATATCGTTCAGTGTGTTTTACTTGAGTCTCATATTTTGTATTTGAATATTAGAAAAGAGTGTGCATCAGTTTTAAATATAAGTGATTTTTTATTTTATTTCTTAAGTTTTATTTATTTCAGTAATTTCTACACCCAATGTGGGGCTCGAATTCATGACCTCGAGATCAAAAGTTGGATGCTCTTAAAAAATAAATAAGTAGGGGCGCCTGGGTGGCTCAGTCGGTTGGGCGTCCTACTTCGGCTCAGGTCACGATCTCACGGTCCGCGAGTTCGAGCCCCGCGTCGGGCTCTGGGCTGATGGCTCAGAGCCTGGAGCCTGCTTCCGATTCTGTGTCTCCCTCTCTCTCTGCCCCTCCCCCATTCATGCTGTGTCTCTCTCTGTCTCAAAAATAAATAAACGTTAAAAAATAAAAATAAAAAAAAAATAAGTAAATAATAGTTACATGCTCTTCTGACTTAGCCAGCCAGGTGCCCCTGTAAATGATTTTTTTTTTTTTTTTTTTTTTAATTCCCATTTCCTAATGTGGCAATGACCCTGAGATTTTTGTTTCTAGGCGTGGGTGTGCCAGAATGCTACTGTGAACCTTTTCTTTGGTACTCTAGGCACTGATTTTTGTTTCTGGAGTGCTCAGAAGATGCAGTAGATTAGAGGTAGATTACAACTTCTAGATTACAACTTCTTCCCATCTTTTGGCAGACCCCAGGGGGTCTTGCTGTTGTGTCCATTGGAAGGAATCCTTGATGAAAAAGTGTGGAGTGGTAGGGGAAAAGCTTCAGGAAAACTTACATCAAATACCTGTTAGATTCTATATATACTTATATCACTATTTTTACTAAAGTTTTAAAAGTACAGTTTTGTGAAGCAAACAGCTTCAGTCTGGTTGAGATTTTAAAGCTAGCAAGACAGATTTGTAACAGTTTTTCTATATTAATCAACCCATCCAGCATGTCTTTTAACTATATTTTCCTAGAACAAAAATAGAGTTTTAAAGATATTTTAGATTTAAATAAGAACATGATAGTAATAATACAATGTGTTGATTCTCTGGATTATTTAGCCTTGCTATTCCCATATACACTAAATTTTGCCACCTACTTGGAAATAATTGGTATTGGGTAAGAAGGCACCAGAATGGTGTGGGCAGATCAGTGCAAACTATTACCATTTTTTGAATTTGAGCACAGAGTATATCCTATTATTAGAAGGACATAACTGCCATCTTTTCATGGAAGAACCATTTTAATTGCTTCTGAGACTTGTGTCGTTCAGTGCTATAGTGGAGGAAATTCCTCTTTTGGGTGTTATTGCCAAAACAAAGAATTTTATTCTTTTTTTTTTTTTTTTTTTTAAAATATTTTTTAAATTTTTTTTTTTTTTGAGAGAGAGAGAGAGAGTGGTGGAGGGGCAGAAAGAGAAGGAAGGAGAGAGAAAGGACATGAGAGAGAATCCCAAGCAGGCTAGCTGCTGTCAGTGCAGAGCCAGATGTGGGGCTCGATCTCAGGAACCGTGAGATCATGACCTGAGCCGAAACCAATAGTCAGACGCTTAACCGACTGAGCCACCCAGGCGCCCCAGAATTTTATTCTTTAACATTTTGCATTTAAAATTTTGAATGGGTAGATTGATATTGAAACATCCTGTGTCCTTGTTTCTTTTAAAATAATAATTTTTTAATGTTTATTTGTTAATTAATTTATTGAGAGAGAGAGAGAGAGAGAGAGAGAGAGTGAGTGTGAGTGTGTGTGCATGAGATTAGGGGAGGGTCAGAGAGAGAATCCCAAGCAGGCTCCGTGCTGTCAGTGCAGACCCCACCACAGGGCTCTATCTCATGAACCGTGAGATCATGACCTGAGCCGAAATCAAGAGTTGGACCCTTAGTGACTGAGCCACCCAGGTACCCCAAGAGAATTTCTGATGAGAACACTTAAATCTGAATGAATTGAGGTTAATACAGAAAAAAATAGGTATTTTAGTATGTATTAGTATTTTTCATTGTTCACTTAAACCATTGCATTTTTAATTCAGTTTATTTTTATTTATTTATTTATTTTAGAGCAGGCGTTGAGTGGGGGAGGTACAAAGGGAGAGTGAGAGAGAATCTCAGGCTCCGTGCTCAGCATGGAACCAGATGGAGGGCTTGATTCCATGATGCTGAGGTCATGGCCTGAGCCGAAATCAAGAGCCAGATGCTTAACCATGCTAAGCCACCCAGGTGCCCCTCGGCTTATTTTTAGATGCATTTAATTTTTAGTAATATTTGCTTCATTGTAAATAGGTTTGAAAAGTGGACTGTTTTTGTAATCTTGGTAACAGTTTTTGTGTGTTATATTTGTTGTACAGATGCACGCTATTCCTCTGAGGTCCTCCTGGGTGATGACCTGTGCCTATGCCCCCTCTGGTAATTATGTTGCATGTGGAGGACTGGACAACATCTGCTCTATATATAACTTAAAAACCAGAGAGGGAAACGTGAGAGTGAGCCGAGAGTTACCAGGTCACACAGGTGAGCTTCACTAAGTAGTGTCCTTTCCTTCCAAGTAGGAGGACTCCTAAAGAATGAACCAAACTGATCAAGGGGAATGAGTGACAGATTGTGCTCGGCTGCTGAAGGTTGAGTGTCAATCAAGTGAGAGTAGAAATTACTATGAATCAGGAACACACATACTTTATACTTATACAAATGATGACCATAACTTTAATAAAAACATAAAAAGAAAGCAAAATAATTTTCTGTTTTCTCTACAACCATCTAACAATGATGGGATTTTGGCATCTGTACTTAGTTATGTAACTGGAAGTATGTATTAGATACACAGTGTAAAACACTTAAAAATGTGATAATGCATTGCTTTTTTTGCCAATATGTACACCCTAGTGTGTATACAGTAGTGTATAGCATTTGCTTAGTGGTGTTAATAAGGAATTTATTTCCACTCACCAGGTTTCTGCCTCTCTGAATCCTTGACCATGTTTTTTTTACAAAAATCTCTAATGTTATTTTTCTGCCATTTCCATATTTGAAATACTGGTGAATTCTGAGCATTCACATGACCCACTCTCCCCCCCATGTAAGCCTTCCCTGAGGTGGGTCTAATTTCTCACAGTGTTGTTGAAGGATTTCTCTATGTACTCAGCCCAGTCTGTCATAGATGATAGATATTTGTGTAAAGGAATCTCTCAGGTAATTCTAGTAGACAGAAGGCACTCTTGCCTTAATTATAATTCTCAGAGTGTCCAATAAGATGCCATTGACATAGTAAATATCAGAGCTTTTGATACAATTTAGTTGCAGACAGCATAGAACTTGAAGTAACTAAAAGTAGAACTACAGATTATACTAACACTTGTTGCCCGTGTATTGATTTAAAAAAATCTATAGTATTACTATTTCACATGGTAATTGAGTTAACCACAGCCAACCTAAAACGTGTTGCTTTCATGCTTGTAGGCTACTTGTCTTGCTGTCGATTTTTAGATGACAGCCAAATTGTCACAAGTTCAGGAGATACAACTTGGTAAGTGTGGCCCACAAGAATACTGATTTGGGGGTTGAGGGTGGTAGTAGGAACTACTTATAAGAATTATAAGTCTTATATAAGTCTTATATCTTATAAGAACAAGATATAATTGTCATTATAATAATTTTTTTTTGATTATAGTGCTTTGTGGGACATCGAAACTGCCCAGCAGACCACCACATTCACTGGGCATTCTGGAGATGTGATGAGTCTTTCTCTGAGTCCTGACATGAGGACTTTTGTTTCTGGTGCTTGTGATGCCTCTTCAAAATTATGGGATATTCGAGATGGAATGTGTAGACAGTCTTTCACTGGACATGTGTCAGATATTAATGCTGTCAGTGTAAGTAAATAGAATTTCTAAGGAAAATTTATTGTACATTTAAACTGTTGAAGTCTACAACATGATTTTAACAACAGAAACTCCAAACGGGTAACCACAAGTAGTTTAAGCTCAAATAAGTACCCAGTGCATATGAGAATGAACTAGTCATATGTAGTTACAATTATTCTATGTATGTCAGATGCCAAACTGTATAGATGTGACTAGGATTTCCAAAAGTACTATGATTGCAATTTTTAAAAAATTTTTCTTTCTTTTTTAAGAGCGAGAGAGCAAGCCAGGGAGGGGCAGAGGAGAGGGAAACAGAATCTGAAGCAGGTTCTGCACTATCAGTGCAAAACCTGACGTGGGGCTCGAACTCACAAACCGTTGAGATCGTGACCTGAGCTGAAGTTGGATGCTTAAGTGACTGAGCCAAGCAGGTGCCCCTCAGGAGTAGAATTTAGTGATTCATTAGTTACATACAATACCCAGTGTGCATCATAACAAGCACCCTCCGTAATTCCCATCACCCATTTAGCTCATCCCCCAACCCACCTACCTTCCAGCTACCTCAGTTTGTTCTCTATAGTTAAGAGTCTCTTATGGTTTGCTTCCCTGTCTTTTTTTTGTTATTTCATTTTTCCTTTCCTTCCCCTCTGTTCATCTATTTTGTCTGTTTTTTTAAATGTTTATTTATTTTTGAGAGAGACAGAGTGTGAGCAGGGGAAGGGCAGAAAGAAAGGGAGACACAGAATCTGAAGCAGGCTCCAGGCTCTGAGCTGTCAGCACAGAGCCCAATGCAGGGCTTGAACTCGTGAACCACAGGATCATGACCTGAGCTGAAGTCAGATGCTTAACCGACTGAGCCACCCAGGTGCCTCCATCTATTTCGTTTCTTAAATTTTACACATGAGTGAAATCATCTGGTATTTGTCTTTCTCTGACTTATTTTGCTTAGCATAATACACTCTAGTTCCACTACGTCATTGCAAATGGTAAGATTTCATTATTTATTTATTTTTTAATGCTTATATATTTAGAGCACATGTGCACAACTGGGGAAGGGGCAGAGAGAGAGGGAGGGAGGAAGGAAGGAAGGAAGGGAGGGAGGGAGGGAGAGAGAGAGAGCAAGAGCGCAAACTGGGGCTGTATTCCCATGAACCATGAGATCATGACCTGAGCCGAAATAAAGAAATCGAGGGTTGGACACTTAACTGACCCAGCTACCCTGGCATCCCAAGATTTCATTCTTTTTTTTTTTTTTTTTAACGTTTTTTTTTTATTTTTATTTTTATTTTTTATTTTTGAGACAGAGAGAGACAGAGCATGAACAGGGGAGGGTCAGCGAGAGGGAGACACAGAATCTGAAACAGGCTCCAGGCTCTGAGCAGTCAGCACAGAGACCGACGCGGGGCTCGAACCCACGGACCGCGAGATCATGACCTGAGCCGAAGTCGGCCGCTTAACCGACTGAGCCACCCAGGCGCCCCTCAAGATTTCATTCTTTTTGATGGCTGAGTAATAACAACACTCCCATTTCCCCCCGTAGCCTTTGTGCAGTTGTTGTAATTTTACTTTTATATATTTTAAACTCCACAGTACATTGATAACTGCTTTTGCTTTGAAGAGCTGATACTCTTTAAGGGACATTAAAAAAATAAAGTCTTTGTTTACTTACATAGCTACCATTTTCTGTTTTCAGTCTTGTTTATAGATTCAGATTTCCATCTATTTTCCTTCTTGAAGGGCTTCCTTTAACATTTCTTATAGTGTAAATCTGCTAAAGTCCTTTGGCTTCTGTATGCCTAAAATATTTTTGGGGTGCCTGGCTGGCTCAGTCGGAAGAACGTGTGACCTGTGAACCCAGGGTTGTGAGTTTGAGTCCCATGTTGGGTGTGCAGATTAACTTAAAATCGTTAAAACAGTTTTTTGTTTTGTTTAGTTTTTTTTTTGCCATCATTTTTTAAAGGTATTTTCATTTTTTTTCTTTTGATACCGTAAAGATGTTATTCCATTGTTTTCCATGTTGGTACTGATATGAAATGTGCTTTCATGTTTATATTTGGTCTCTATACAGTGTGTCCTTTGTTTTTCTCTGGCTGCTTTTAATATTTTCTCTTTTGGTTAAGCAACTTTATTATGATGTATCTTGTGTAATTTTCTTCACATTTCTTGTGTCTGGATCTGTGGGTTACAATTTTCATCAAAATTGGAAAATTTTCAGCCATTATCATTCAAATATATTTTTCGTCTCCTCTCCTTTGGGGGCTCCAAATACATATATATTAACACAGTTGAAGTGTTCCCACAGTTCGCTTATGCTGTGTTACTTTTATTTTTTAGTCTTCTTTTTCGCTGTTTTTCACTCTGGATAGTTTCTGTTGCTAGGTCTTCCAGGTTGCTACTCTTCTGCAGTGTCTAATCTGCCATTAAGCCCATATGGTGTACGTTTTAATCAGACATTGCTTGCATCCTTGTCTGTTAATCTATCATCCGTGACATTTTTGGGTTTGTGTCAGCTGAATGATTTTTCTAATTGTGGGTCATAGCTTCTTTTTTGTATGTCTGATTTTCTTTTTTTTAATTTAATTTTTTTTTAATGTTTACTTATTTTTGAGAGCGAGAGAGACAGAGAGTGAGTGGGGGGGGGGGGGCCGAGAGAGAGAAGGAGACCTAGAATCTGAAGCAAGCTCCAGGCTCTGAGCTGTCGGCACAGAGCCCAATGTGGGGCTTGAACTTATGTGAGACCATGACCTGATCTGAAGTTGGACACTTAACTGACTGAGCCACCCAGGCACCCCTCCCCCCTTTTAAAATTTCTTTTTAATGTTTATTTTTGAGAGAGACAGAGCATAAGTAGGGGAGGGCATGTCTGATTTTCATTAGATGCCAGCCAGACATTGTAAATTTTACCTTATTGGGTGCTGGATATTTTTTTATTTATATAAATATTGATTTGTTTTAGGGTATAGTTATTTGGAAATAGTGTGATCCTTTCAGGCCTGACATTTCAGTTTTGTTAGGTGGGACCAGAGCAGCATTTTGTGTATGCTTAAGTTTGCCCCACCAGTGAGGGAAAACCTCTCTCTTCCCAGTGAATTATGAGGTTTTCCCTCTTGCTACAGTTGGACAAGCATCATTCCTGGCCCTGCGTGGGCATCAGTTTGCTGTTATCCTCATGGGTGTCTCCCCTGCTTGAATAGTTTCCTCACACACCTGTGATCAGTTTTCAGCTGAGTACTTGAGAGGCCCCTCATCATCTCCTGACTTTTCTGTCTACCAAGCATTGTCCTCTCTGGTGCTCTGGCCTGTGAACTCTAGCTGCCTTGGACTCCCTGGATTCCTGGCTCTGTCTCCTCAACTCTGGGACATCAGCAGGCTTCATCTGGGTTCCCCTTCCTGGCACCATGACCTGTAAACTTTCTCCAGGCAGGAAGGGGGGTCAGTTATGGAGTTTACCTCATTTGTGTCTTGTCTCTCAGGGACCACTCTTCTTTGTTGACTCATATCCAGTGTCCTTAGAACCATGTTTCATATATGTTGTCTACTTCAATTGCTTTTTTCCAGCATAGGGGTAAATGTGATCAGCATTACTCCATTTTGGCTGAAAGCAGAAGTATAGCCAAAAAATAATTTTTTAAGCATAAAGTGAGCTGAAGAAAGAAACCAATTTTGAGGGGCTTGCCAAGTACTTGAAAGTACCAACAACATAGACCCATCCTCTTGAATTTAAAATATCAAAACATAAGGACCAAAAAATCCTAGAAATATTCAAAATGAAAAAGTAGATTACCTAGATACAAAAAAAAAAAAAAAAAAATCAGGCTAGCCTCACACTTTTCCCTAATAGACAGTGCCTAAAGGCTTCTGAACAATATCCACTGAGTGTTGAGGGAGAAATATTGTGACCCAAGAATTTTAAGTATCAGAGGTCATATTTAATGTAGGGAGAAAAATTCCAGTAAATATGACATAGGATAAGAGATTAAGACCAAATATGAATAACTCAGGGCAATACATATGTATGGTTGCCACTATTAAAAGGTAACAGAGTAAGTCAAACTCTGTGTTTACAAGAGCTACATCTAAAACAAAATGGCCCAGGATGGCTAACAGTAAAGATGAAAAAGTGGGCACACCTTAAACTAAAAGAAATGTTAGTAATATTACTATATTTCTATTAAACAAAATAAAATTGAAACAAAAGTTAAAGAAGTTTTATGTTAATAAGAGATGGTCTGTAGGGAACCCATAACACTGAAATGCCTGTAAAGCCAAAACCATTAGAAATGAAGGGAGAAATGAACCCAAAACACCATTGTGTAAGAGAGTTTCGTATACAACTTGGAGGTATTGATATCCTAGGTAGTCAAGAAAAAAACCCTAAGGATTAAATAATACAGTTTAATAATGTTGACTGAATACACTTAATGCACTCTGCACCATACGGATAACCATTCACATAGTAGGCCACAAAAGAAAGAATAAATCTGAGGTTGAATAGCTCAGGACTTCGGAAAAAGGAAAAAGAACAGTTCACACCAGGAGGGTGAGAGGAAGGAGCTGGTAAAGAGAAAAGCAGAAATACAGATTGAAGTGAGAGCCTTTACCTGAACCAACAGGCTCTCTATGATCTACCCTCTGCCCCTTACCTGCAGTCCATCCAGCCCTGGAGCAGCTGCACCTGTCACATCTGCAAAGTTCTGAAAGACATTCTTTCCCTTCAGTTTAGTGCAGACTTACTCTGTGGCAGAACCTCACTGGAAGGACAAGAAGCTATTTGTATGTAGTCTCTACTTACCCCGCTTAGTCTGACCGTGTTGCTCACTCAATACACACTGTTGTGTTTATTTATTACAGTGCACTACTTCAGGACCCAGTGGAATTTTATACACAGCATATTACTTTTCTAAAATCTGGAAAACAACTGTCCCAAGGGGTTTATATCAGCCTGTTAGGTAGGGCTTGTGGGCCTATGATCACCCATTACCCATGCTGCCTACCTCTTCCTGCGATCTGCCCAGTCCTCACTCTGCCTCAGTCACGCTGGCCTCCTCGCCCCCATCCCCACATTTCCCCCATGGGGGCTGTCCCCTTCACTGCTTCCCCCCTCCCTCAGTCTTCCCAGCAGAAGCCCATTGTTCACCTCCTACGGGGCAAGGGGAGGTGTATTTACTAATTACTTCTCAGTAAGGCCTTCCCTAGACACTCTAAGCTTTTGCCCATGCTCCCTTTCCCTTTTTCTCCTTTATTTTTTTTCTCCTTAGTACTTATCTAACATGCTTGTTTTTTTTACTTTTTGTGTTTATAGTATGCTTCACAAGAATATAAGCTCCACGGAGACAGATTTTTGTCCGTTTTGTTGACTTCTGTATATCACCTGACTAGCACTCAGAACAGTAGGTGCTCAATGAATATTTGAATGAACATTTAGAAAATTTCAAAAATAGAAAACTATTAGAAAATTTTAAAATTCAATAATCTAAGACTTTGCTCCCGAAATCTCTGGTAAACTTAAGAGGAAAAGGATAAAAATTGCAGATATACAAAATGAAGATACTATAGTAAAGGTTATATTACTCACAGATAAAAGATTTTGTTTTATTTAAAAAAATTTTTAAAGACTTTGAAAATCTTAAAATATATACTGTATAACTTATGGTCATTCTAAATAGTTTTCCAAAAACTGTCTCAATAAGTCAAAACTTGAATAGCTTGATAATTTTCTTTAACAAAAAAAATAGCTTTAAAAAAACTTACAGACCCATGTATGTTTTAGGCAAATAATTCATACTTCATTTGAAGGAACAGAAAATTTGAGCACTATTAAATCTGTTCCTAAACACAGAAAAAGGGTCAAAGTTTCCCAGTTTATTGTGTCAGACAAACTAGCATAACCCTTACACCAAAACACAAGAGCAGGTACCCCTTAAAACTAGATAAAACCATCTTAGGAGAAATTATAGCAAATTAAATCCAACAATGTGTCAAAATAAGAAGAAAAATATTAAATAAAAATTAGTTATAAGAATGATTTAATGGGGCGCCTGGGTGGCTCAGTCGACTTTGGCTCAGGTCCTGATCTCACAGTCCGTGAGTTCAAGCCCTGTGTCGGGCTCTGTGCTGACCTCTCAGCATGGAGTCTGCTTCAGATTCTGTCTCTCCCTCTCTCTCTGCCCCTCCCCTCCCCTGCTCATGCTCTGTCTCTCTGTGTCTCAAAAATAAATTAAAAAACATTAAAAAAAATTAAAAAAAAATGATTTATCGTTAGGAAATATATTAATAAAAATTTCCATATCAGTTTGTCAGTATTCTGGATACTGAAAGCTGGCTGATAAAAAGCAAACACCCATTATTTGTTTTTGTTTTTTTTAAAGTTTATTTATTTTGAAAGTGGGGGAGAGGCAGAGAGAGAGGGAGAGAGAGAATCCCAGGCAGGTCTGCACTGTCAGTGCAGAGCCCAGTCAGTGCAGGGCTTGATTTCAGGAGCCTTGAGACCATGACCTGAGCCAAGGCCAAAGTCTGATGCTTAACCGACTGAGCCACCCAAGGTGCCGCCAAACACCCATTCTTAAAAAACAAAGAATTCAGTACCAGAAAGCTCTTCTCTGCCATTTAAAAACAACCCCCACAACAAAACCCAACTTAAATGAACTGCCAACATCACACACACTTTTGAGTGTATATTAAATCTGCCAGATGCATTTAAATCTATATATTTCCTGTCGTTCTAAAGGCTATCTTACCTAAGGGCTAATTTCCTGTAGTTCTGAGAGCAGTTAAAACTAGTTCATTGTATTGGTAGAGTGAGCATATATCATCCAAACTGGGAAATGGGAAGTTTTCAGTGTGAAAAAGTGCAGTTATTAATTTTGCCAGGGAGAAAGGCATAAACAGACTGTCCTGTGCAAAATGGGATGGCTGGTCATCCTGAGTCTTGAACATAGAATGTTGGCATGCTGTGGCCCCCAAACACGGAGCCAAAAGGGTCATCTTGATTGGGTGTTCTCCACTAGGCATCCTTTAGTGCAGGTCCTATAGCTTCTGTTTTGGTCTGTGGTAGAGAACAGGGTTGAATCCATACATGCTGATAAATGTATGCAAATGGCATTGCTGAACTTCCAGCAAAGGAACAACACAGAGGATCTTGCTAGCTGGTAGAATGGAAGGAAGTGGTCAAAACCATTAGCCTCTAGCAGTAAGGGTTTGGTGAAGTGTTTCACATTACTGTTAAAATACAAGTACTTGATTTCTGAGAACCTGTTAACCTGTTACCACTCCCTTCCTCCACCATCATCTGGGAGTGTGGGGGTTTTTACATTCTATATTCGTGGGGCACCTGACTGGCTCATTTGGAGCATGTGACTCTTGATCTTGGGGTTGTGAGTTTGAGCCCCATGTTGGGTGTAGAAATTACTTAAAATCTTAAAAAAGTAATAAAGTAAGGGCCACCTGAGTGGCTCAGTCAGTTAAGCATCAGACTCTTGATTTCAGCTTAGATTGTGATCTCATGGTTTGTAAAATAGAGCCCTGTGTTGGGGTCCTCACTGACAGCACAGAGCCTGCTTGTGGTTCCTTCTCTCTCTCTGCCCCTCCACTGCTCACTCACTCAAAAATAAACATTTAAAAAGTAAATAAAATTCCCTATTACTGAATGAGAAGACTGCATATTGTAAACCAATCATTTATTCCTCAAACTAATTTTTAGGCTTAATACAAATTTCAGTTTAAACCCAAGTGGATTTTTTTTGAGATGAGTCAGAGGAATATGAAGAAAAGAAATTTGATCAAATATCTGTGAAATTCAGGCGGTGGGGGGGGGGGGAAGGAGAAAATAAAATGATTTGAATCAGAGTAATATGAGTATTTTGCCATACCGGATAGAAAAATTTATTAAGTTATGATTAAAAAAAACCATGTGGTGTAAGTACAAGAAAGACAGAACTAATGTTTTTGTGTATATAAGAGTTTAGTGAATTAAAGGTGTAACAACAAAATCAGTAAAATTATTTAGTCAATAGCTGGACAATTGCCTGACTATTAAGAAAATTAAGTTAGATCCTTATACTGAATGCTGTACATCAAATTCCAGATGGATAAAAATTAAGATGTGAAAAGAAATTATTTTTAAAAATTAGAAAAAAAATAATTGAATATCAGGTAATAATCCTGAGAAAGGACTTTATTCATAAAAATAATGGAAATCTCAAAAGGAAAGATGAACTTGACTACATAAAAATGAATATTGCTAAAAAAACATTGCTTTATATTTTAAAAAAACTATAAAAAAACTGTAAAATGTTTGCAAAAAACAAAATTTATATTCATCTCATTCCTTCAAGTACTAACAGCATAGTTAAAATAAGCAAAGATCATGAAAAGTCAGTTCATGAAAGTAATACAGATGACCAACAGGTATATGAAAAAAGCCTTTGTATAAAAAAAACAAAAAACAAAACAAAAAAAAACGTTGAGTAGTGCCGGTTTCTGAGAAAAAGGGATTTACAAACTAATAATGCATAGCTTTCTAACTAGCTTAACTTTATGCCTAGCCTAGCTGGGATGATTTATGTTCTTTGCTGTAAAATGTTTCCTATTTATTTCTCATAATGGGATTTTGGAATGTTTAAGAGTACACATACATAAATTCTACAAATAGTAATGTTCGATTTAAATCTTTTAATAAGCCATATGCAGGAGGAACAGAGCCAGCATTTACTGAATACTTGCTATGTGCTAAACCATGTACCTTGCATGTTAGTTCATTCAATCCTAACCAACACTCTGAAACCAAGGCCCAAAGTGTTTAAGAATTTTCAGGGCCCAATAGCTTTTCACCTGGTAAGAAGCCAAGTTGGAATTCAAATCTAGGTCTGTTTTACCCAGAGTCTGTCATCCCACCATAGCACGTGGTTTTTGTGAACTTTTACAGAATAAATGTTTGTTCCTTTTCTTTCTAGTTTTTCCCAAATGGATATGCCTTTGCCACTGGCTCTGATGATGCCACTTGCCGGCTTTTCGACCTCCGTGCAGACCAAGAATTACTGCTGTATTCTCATGACAATATTATCTGTGGAATCACCTCTGTAGCTTTCTCAAAAAGTGGGCGCCTCCTGTTAGCTGGTTATGATGACTTCAATTGTAACGTATGGGACACGCTAAAAGGAGATCGTGCAGGTTAGTAAAGAAGTCCACAGTAGGTTTTGATTTTGTTAGGAAACGAGGTTCCTATCAGTTGTCGAGGCCTGGACTCTCCTTAGAGCTGTGGGGAATGATGACCTGGCAGTTCTCATTCATGGTCCTTGTCCTGTGAGTGCGTTTCCAGCCCATAAACCATATTTACATTCCTGTTTTCTGAAGAGTAACATCTAGTTCTATAGTAGCTTCTTGTTTGGTGAGTTTTGCTCTAAAGAGAAATAGTGACTATAATTCAGCGTGGTGTTTTCCAAATTACAGTTTCTTCTAACCTAACAGGAAACTAACTGCTCTGAATCATCTTCCTTCTGAGCAGATCCTGTCTGGGACACAACCTAGATCTATACTCTCTTCCCTTAGCCCCATGCTCTGAGTTCTCCCCTGCAGCTTCCAGAATATTAGTGAGAGTATCAAGTCCTCCTAGGGACTGTCATTAATAACAACTTACACAGAGTGGTATTATGTATATTTTTAGAATCAAAATTATGCTATGGAACCAAATAAGTACATGGTTTGTTCCCAAAACAGCAGCCCTCTGGCCCTCAACCCACATTTTCTGTTCCCAAAGGTAGCTCCTAAGTATTCATTTCCATATCTTTAAATAACATGCCTGTATTGCTTTTATTTGATGTGTGTGTGCGCACACACACATGTGCACCCTCCAGTGTGGATTATTTAGTATCCACATGGGGGAGCAGTGGGAGGAGTGATGTTAAGGCTGAACTCTCAACAGTGAATAGCTATAAGGCTATTTTCTTAAAATAATTTATTTGTTGAGAGAGCAGGGGAGGGGCAGAGAGAGAATCCCAAACAGCCTCCACACTGTTGGTTGTGGAGCCCGATGCAGGGCCTGATCTACTGAACCATGAGATCATGACCTGAGCTGAAACCAAGAGTCTGACACTTAACTGACTGAGCCACCCAGGCGCCCCAAATGCTTAGAAGTTTGTTTTGTTTGTTTTAAAGCTAAAGTCTTTTTTTCTTTTAATTTTTTTTTAATGTTTATTTATTTTTAAGAGAGAGAGACAGTGTGAGCAGTTGGAGGGCAGAGAGAGCGAGGGAGACCCAGAATCCGAAGCAGGCTCCAGGCTCTGGGCTGTCAGCACAGAGCCCAGTGTGGGGCTCGAACTCACAAATGGTGAGATCATGACCTGAGCTGAAGTCGGACGCCTAAGTGAGCCACCCAGGTGGCCCTAAATGCTTAGAAGTTTAAAAACAACAATTCCATTGGGTCATGATTTTTTTTTTTTTTTTTTTTTTTAATTTCATGGCATGCTCTGTTGAGGGTTCAGCTTTAACATTGCTCCTCCCACCACAGCCACATCCTTCCCATCATTGTTTACCTGATTAGGACTTTTTAAACAGTACCTATTGCAGAGCAATATACTCTTGGTGTATATTAGGTTACGTTAATTTTTTGGCTTATATTCTTAGCTTTGATATACTTATTAATCATCAAACTTTTTGCTGGTTTTTAAAAAAAATTTTTTTTAATGTTTATTTACTTTTGAGAGAAAGACAGAGGTGTGAGCAGGGGAGGGGCAGAGAGAGGGAGACACCAAATCCAAAGCAGGCTCCAGGCTCCGAGCTGGCATCACAGAGCCTGATGCGGGGCTCGAACTCCCAGACCACGAGATCATGTCCTGAGCTGAAGTTAGACGCTCAACCGACTGAGCCACCCAGCCGCCCCAACTTTTTGCTGGTTTTAATAGATCTTGGAGTAGATCCATTTTCTTCTCGTTAAGAGATCATCTCTCTCTCTTTCTATCAAATAAGTCTCTAGGTTTATGCCCTGGTACAAGATGATCAGTCATCTGACTCAGAGTAGAGACCTGCGATGTCCGATTCCTGAACACTTTCTCATGTAGTCTTAGTTTATTTCCCCATCCTTGCCCCTTTCTGTTTCCAGAGATGGCTGGTTCCACTAGCATGTAACCCTTGTAGAGGTTCCATAGTGTGAATTGGTATCTCGGCATACCACAGCATTTGCTTTGAACTCAGCATTTTGTTTGGGGTCCACTAACACAGTACTACCATGTAGCGTATAGTTTTGTTACCACTGCCGGCTCGGTCCTGTCCTTGTGGGTTTGTATTCTTACCTTTAAACTCCTATACAGTTGTTGAGACTTCCGAGGGAGTAGGGGCAATGTTAACATTCCCGTGAATAACTTTCTACATAACGACCTTTCCTAAGAGATGGCAGAAAAGTTCACAGTTTCACATTCTGCCTGTAGAAATTTGGAGATACTCTTGTCCAAAGCCAATTACTTTTTCAAGAGGTATTAGGTGTTTTGCCTGGGTTGGATCAGTATCCATAACAAAATTTAAAATCTGTTTGTTTTCCATGTTTTAGCCTATATTTGAGTTTGAGTGTTGCTTTGCTTACAGCTGCTTGGTTTCAAGTGGGCTCAACTGTATACTTTCACAGTAAAATTGAATGGTGACTTGTGAATTGCTAATTCATTTTTCTTTCCAACGTGACTTGGACTATTTAGTCACTGTTCGTTTTTTGTAATTTTAACCTATAATTGTAAATTTGCCCATTGCTAAACATTGCCATACTGGAAGTACTACAGAGAATATTAGGAGTTAAGAAAGGATGAACTTCTGTTCTTGAAGTTGGGTGAAAATGATAATGCTTCATTGTACAGAGATCCTGCAGACTCAAACACAGTAAAGAAAAAATCTTGAATTTGATATATTCCAATTTTTTTCTACATCTTCACATTTCTCATTTTCCTCCCAATTATTTGGGAATAGCCCATGTGGTGATGTGAATAGCAGATAAATTTAACTGTATTTATTCAAATGAATTTAACTTTAATAGACAAAACTAAAACTAGATGTGTTGGTTTCACGAAGTTACAACCAAATATTGCAGTGTTTGCTGTTTAACAACGAAAATATATAAACTGTGTTGGTATTTTTGGAAGTGGTAATGTCAGGCAATTTCATTCTTACATTTCCCACACCCCCTCCTTTTTTTTTTTTTTTTTTTTTTTTTTGAGGGGCGGGGGAGAGACTCTAAAGCAGTCTCCATGCCCAGCACAGATATCAAGGGTTTAACTGACTGAGCCACCCAGGCATCCTGTGTTCTTACATTCTTTCTGTTCTTGTGAAAGGCTACTTCACTGAACTTCCTTTGGAATTTTGTTTTTGTTGAAAATAGCGTAGAGCAATGGCAGCATCTGGAGTATCATGAACTTACTAGAAATGTAAAATATAATCTGTTTTAGATATAAGCATAATTATAAGATCACTTTACAGAAGTGATAAAAGCATGAGCCAACGTACATGTCAAAAATTCACATAACGGAAAGAAATGTATTTTGTACACATATGTAGCTTACCCCTGAGACCAAGTCTCCCCATTTAGGTTTTAAATACTCTCTTAGATCTTTATGCACATAGTTGTTTAATTCTGAAACTTGCCTGTTGCTAATTTTTTTACTGAACTTTTTGTTTTTCAGGTGTTCTTGCTGGTCACGATAACCGGGTCAGCTGTTTAGGTGTAACAGATGATGGCATGGCTGTGGCAACAGGCTCTTGGGACAGTTTTCTTAGAATCTGGAATTAATAGCATGTGCAGGTTTTTCTGTTCTCCGTTGCTATCTGGAGAAATCAGTGCTACAGCCTATAGCTGTGAGAAGAAAATTCTACCTTATATTTGCAGGTGAAGATTTTTCTATTGAGATAATTATATACAAAAAGAAGCTTTCAGTAAACTATAAAACAAAAAAGTGGGGAAAAAAAAAAAAAGGCAAGGGTGCTTGCTGAGATCAAAAGGACCAGTGCATTAATTTGAGTTGAGCTAATTTAACTTTGATTAATTTTTGCTTGTACTCAGATTCTTTATTTTCTTTGTGTAGGACAGAATGTACACATTATAGCAGTCTATCATGTTTGTGTGTTTGCATTTTTTTAAGAACTACATTTTTAACTTTCTATACATAAGAATATCACATTTTTGAGTTATGTAATGGAGGAAGTAGGCACAGTGATAGATGGAAGTGATTCCAGATGTATGTGTGCTGTATTTGAAGAAAGTCTTCTTGAAGTCTGACCTTCCTTTTTGATGTAAAAGACATTTGGTTGCCTAATGTTTATACTAGCAGGCTTAGGTACTTCTGAGGGGAGACCCTTTTGAGTATCAGTAGTTTCTGGTGCATCCTTGGCCATCCTGTGAATTTAAAGAAGTGCTTGTTTTCAGTCCTTGGAGGGGGAGATAATCTGAAGGCCAGGGAATCAAGATTTCATTCTGAAATTTTAGACATACATAAGAAACTCCTATGTTAATAGCAGTAATTGCATAAAAATTATTGACATTTTAAAAATGTGGTTATGACCAAGACCCTTTCAGTAGACCTCTAAATAGTTGGGCTTACTTTCCTATGGATTTGATATTCTAGAATTGAGTTTGTAGGTACACTCATTATTTCAAATTGATGAACGTTTGGACTGTCCTTGAATCTGAAGAGTTTTCCCCAGTGTACTCCATTGACCTACATGTAGATAGGAAATAATGTGATGACATTATATTGTTGAAAGAAGTGTAAAATCTAATCAGTCACTAGACTTGATTAGTTCTAATTGTGTAGTGTAACAAAGTGGCTTTATGAATTTATGTTCAGATAATACAAAATCTGAATTGATAAAAACTTTCTGTGACTTAAATTTGAAAGAAATATTAAAGCTTTTTGCTCTTCTGTAGTACTTCTTCTTTTGGCACAAAATACTGGTTTCTAAGTGATTTTTGCCTCAGAGAATGCTTAGATCCAAGTGACTCCACTTGAAAGCCAAAAGAAAAATTCTAAGAGCAGCTCTTTAAGGAATCAGAGGAAAATAGTAAGCAGTTCCTGTTCGTAAATGGTATAATGTGTCTGTTACTAGAATGCCTGCCCGCCCCTCCCTCACGTCAAATTTAAACAAAGATACTTTTCCCCTTGGATTTTCTTCTATAAAGGAAGCTAAATGACAATAGAAGATTGTTAGTCTTGCTTGATGGTGAAGTCATGGGTTATTCTGATATATAGAAGTGCATTGTTTTGTGATTTAGTGAACTGCATCTGTTACTGTTGAGACAGGTCTCAACTTTTCATCACCTGTAACCCTAACCTAAATACTCCCAAACTGTATTTGTGAATTTTCATTTTTATATTGTGAATGTGCTAGTAAGTGAATCAGCTATAATGTATCAGTTTTAAGAATGGCTGATAATAATAAAAAGGAAAATGGATACAGGAAGATTATGATACAGGACCAAAAAAATACAGTGTAGGTGGCAGGCATGAATGTATATTTATAAACACATAAGATTTCTATGAACCTTTTGCAGTTAATGTTTGTGAACTGTCATTTCATAAAGAGTAGTTCTTTGAGATAAGGCAAGAGTATTTTAAAGGAATGTACTCATTTCCCCAAAAGGTGAGGGTCTGCCATGTAGTTCAGCAATTCATTCCAAAATCCTATTCAAGAAAGCATTTCTGCCATGTGCAAAGTAACATATATATATGAGAAGCAAAGTAACATACACACACACACACATATATGAGAAGTATCTCTTCTACTCTGAAATTTAATAAGATACTTTCGTCAGAGGCACAGCCTACTTCCATGGTCTTAAGCATTTTGATAGAATGATTTAAAAAATCTTGCGTAGATTAGTTGAAAAGCAGCTCCCATAATTAAATATATACTAGGCAACTAAAAACCAACCACTGTTGTGGTTTCTACATAATGACCAAATGGTGACCTCATTACCACATTAACTTTCTAGTTAAACCTTTGCTCTCCAGTAATATAGGTTCCAGTTGCTAAACATATTTGTTTCCTGAAGCTCAAGTTCAGCTGGTGGTCTATTTAAGTGCTGTGCATTAAGACTTCCCTATAACCAGTTAAGAATAACATAGTATATAGAGGCACTGTATAAATTTTAGTTCAAGACTAAAATTATGTCCAAATACAGTTTTAAAGAATTCGATCAAGAATGTTGCATTTATTTGGTGCCTATTAATTTTCTTTTACCTTATTAAGAAGCATTTAAACATAATATGCCTCAGCATTTTTATTTGTAGACTCTTCATTAATCACCTCGTAAAGTGTTTTTTTCAGATCTGGCAAGAATTTTTTTTTTTTTTTTTTTTGAGAATCTTAGGTTCCATGCTCAGCACAGAGCCTGACACAGAGCTTGATCCTATGACCCTGGGATCATGACCTGAGCCTAAATCAAGAGGCAGATGCTCAACACACTGAGCCATCCAGGTGCCCCACTGCAAGAATATTTTAAGAGAACATTCTTTTCTAAAAAAAAAAAAAAAAAAAAAAAAAAGAGCATGATTGCCATGTGGTTCAGCAAATCATCCCAAAAGCTGATAGTAAGGGCCTCTCTACTTTGATGGACAGGCCTCATTTTTGGCAGCTGTATTAGAGGTTTAGACTGAATGTCCAAGGTCCCTCCCTAGCTCAGATTTTTATAGTTGTAATCCCATGGTTACATGCACCATATTGAGTTTTATCTTCAGAGGCAAAAATCTGGCTTTAATATTTTAATCTTAAGAGTCTAATAGACAATTCTTATTTTAATTTAGTAATTTAGACTCAGCTGAACCCATACTGCGATGATAGTAAACTAGTCTCCTAGACACAATGGATGTAGGTGCTTCTGAATGTGTTGAGCCATTTTAAAGTTAACCTATTAAGAGAAATGGATCTTGACTTCTCCAGGTGACAATGAAACTTTTATTTCTAAAATATACTGTGCCAATATTATAACTGACTTTGTCCGACACTATTGAGGTCTTAGATTTAATAAAATTTTAACCTTTTTAAAAGTGAAAACATTCAGGGAAATTTATGCTCTGATTACTGTTGAATGTTTCACATATTGAATAGTTACAGCTTATCTGTTGACATTTAAACTTACGGAAACTGATTAAACAATCTTCTAAATTGGCCTATCATTTTAACAATATTCTTTCTAGCATCTTTAGGGTGTAAGTATAAGGCTTAAAAATTTTTGCTTTTAAATTAAGTACTATGTTCAGCTTCAAATTTCCCCTTTGCCATTGTGGAAAGCAAAATTTTAAACTGTCTTATCTCCTGTGAGAATTTAAAACATGCACAAGGATAGACCGTCTTTCTTGTGAGAAATTTAAAGTAAAAGGTGAACTGTTTCATATTTACTAGTGTTTCTCCCGTTCATTTTGAATTGTCTTAAATTCAGTGGCGTATTTAAAAATATTGGTTACAATAGGTACTCATTAAGATGGTTTGTAGTTGAATGTCTAAGCTAGCAGTGTATTTCTTAAAAGTTAGTCACAGATTGATGGTACACCTTGTATTTAGCCAATTTGCATGTTGATAAAATTTCCTGAGTCTTTTTCCTTAAATCCAATTACTGATCCTATAAAATAGTGATAATGCAGCATCATGAAAAAACTGGTTATGTGTTTCAACTGGTTTTAAGTGTTCCCAACAAAATCTTACATCATGTATTTATTTTTTACTTAATGGAATTTCAGTGATACTTGGTGGATATTTCAAGCCTTTTTGTCTTTTACACAATGGTGCTCTATTCTATTGTTTTCAAAGAAGCATTTGAACACTTGGATTTGTGTATTCTTATCCAAAGGCATCCACAAATAAGTGGGTTTTTAAAGCTGATTATTTTTTCCCACTTAAAATGGATTCTACAAACTCGTAGTGAATTGACTCTGAATGTCAGTAGTATGACTTGGGGAAAGGTGAACGTAGTAGATTAAAGCTCTTATAAAAGCTTTAAACCAAACTAAGTATTCTTGGATCTTTTCTTGCACAGTGATTCATTCCTTTATTTGTACAGTAGCTCTGTGAGATATTGCTGTGAATTGATATTGTAATCAATAAAGTGCTTTTAACCAGACTGCATACAGCATGTTTTAATTTTAAAAATCACACTAAAAGTTAAGTCTCAGAAGTAAACTCCAAGCCTAGTCATTTCATGCTCAGCCTTTTTTTCCTTTATCCAAACATTGGCAATTATGAAATGAAAAATAGGCTGCTGGAAGCAAGGAATAAATGTACTTCACTTTACTGCATTATGAATGCCAGCTTACTTATTAACCAGTTGATTGCTTATAGGATGTAGATAAAAGTATTCACTGTTGTCATTTCATCTCCACACCGTTGGAGGGAGTTGAGTACTTGGCTAGGCACATGAGCCATGACCCAAGATACCTAGAGCCCTGCTGCAAAACTTAAGATTAAAACTCACTAATGCCAGTAAAAATGTTACATTTATCAACTATCAGGCAAACAAGTTTTATTTTCACTTGCATACTTATAAAAATGTAGTTCTATAAAAAGTTTAAGGTTATACAAAGTTTATAAATAATCTCGCAAACGTATAGTAATCAAGTATGTGCAATAACTTTGAACTACAGCTGTGAAATACATAATTTCTGTATAATTCACGGGCTTAGTCATAGATGCACTTATCTCCAGGCATAAAGGTTGAGTTTCATTATTTTAGTGTTCTGTTTCCAACATTCATGCATTTTCAAACTTGATCAGGTGGAAATGCATTCAAACTAGTGATGGAAAACTTACTATAAATTGTACCAGAACCACTATTCCAGTATTACCCCAACTTTAGTGTGCATCAGGATCACGTGGAGGGCTTGTTCAAACAGATGGCTGGTTTCGAAACCTAGTCCTGGATTTAATAGGTCTGGGGTGAGACCCTGCAATATGTATTTCTTAGTTCACAAGTGATACACAGATAATCCAGAGGTCAAACTTTGACAGGCACTGTACCATTCTAATGCGGTGATACCAAACTACACTGTGTCAAAAGTTCAAGTACTTTTCATATAAAGATTAAGGTCTTGAACTTGTAACCTAAATTAGCAGTACCCAGAATCTTAGACATTAGTTTTTCATGTGGAATTTGTTACCTAATCCCATTTGTTGGTAGCCTGTACTATTTTTGGTTATAAAGCAACAACAAGCTATAAACTAGTATTTGGATTTGAATAGTGCATCCTAGTATCTGCTCTGCATAAAAACATTTTTGAAAGGCTTCTGTGGCCTAAAGAATATTATTTTCTCCTTAAGATATCCTGAAAAATAGTGCTGCACCTGTTATGAAAAGACTGAGTAGCATCCAGAAGCCTTAAAGGCACAAGAAAGGAAATAGTATTAAGAATAAAAGAACCTAACAGGTTATCCCTCTACGGAAAAGCAGAAAGTATCCCTTGCCAAATGCAGCCATTATGCATCTAACAAGCATCTAGATGCTGCTGCTTTGGTGATCCTCAAGGCTACATTTTGTGTAGCAAAGCCCTAGAATGTCATTTTTTCACGTTTCCATATAAGTTTAAATTAGTTTTTACACAGAAACAGACAATACTTGAACTCACGAACATTTCATTAAGTTAAAAAGTACAGTAATATTAACAGTGCCCTGGCAAATTCATACAATTAAAGTAAAGCCACCCGGGGGGGACAATCCAGCAGTATCCTCCGCAAGTACCTTCTGAAGAACAACGGCATTGGTACAGGAATACAACCACCCAAAAGTCAGAGCTCCCGTATCTTTGGCTATTTTTATCACTTCAAACTTTGCTCCTAAAACTGAGATAGAAAGGTTTCCTCGCTGTAATCATAGTTGAAACTGAAAATGTTTCTTTAGAAACAGATCAGGCAACTAATCAGACCCAGAAATTTTTATACTTTTATAAGAGACTATAATAACAAATCTTTATACTATTTTACATCCATTTTAATGGGAAAAAAGAGTAAAAACAGTGTATTTATTAGTGGTTTACATACCTGCCAGGATGGCAAAAGTGATTGTAACTTGCATAAACAATACACTCAAGAACATTCCACTCTCCTTGATAGAGCAATGCAGTTTATAAAAGAAAAAAATGACTATTCCCATTAAAGTAGGCATCAAAAATTAGTTTTGAGAAAAGATGAAATGAGCATTCTCTAACTCCTGGATGCCAGGAAGCAGAGTTTTTTCAGAATCAAAAACAAAGAGAGCCCTAATTAAGAACAAGGCCCCACCCCTCAGGGGTCACATAGTTGGTTCTGTTGCTTTTAACTAATTCATTTGAAACACAGTTTAGCCTTTTCTTTACCCAAAATTAAAATTAAAAAGACCTCATATAATACTCTTCAGAAATGCAAACACCCTGAGATAGATCATTATCAGAATCTACACAAGGATTTGCTATTTAGGTACAGTTAGTACAATTCATATTTAAAGTCATTTCATAAAAAAACTGTCCCAATCTTCCAAGTTCCATTTTCTCCTATGATGATCACCAAAGCAATCTCTACTGTTAAGATTCTTCTTCATTGCTTGAATGTAGAAACTGCTTAGTAAAATTCTCCAGCTCATTTTCAAGTTGAACGGCTTTATTTCTAATTTAAAAAAATGAATAAAAATACCAATCTAATTATCACAAAGGCCAGTGAGAAAGAAATGCATTCCATCCAATCTTCAAAACAAAACAAAAAATCACTAGTCAGGTGCTACTACATGTATCTGAACTCCTATTAAAATATTATCAACCTTTTTAGAGTACGTATATGTGCTACTATGGCTTTTCTATAAACGCAGAATCCAATGTCCAGAACTTAAAAAGGTATACTGAGATAAAAACCAAAAACCTAAGAAAGAATGAAAAGCATTAAGAGACCATGGAGTCCTATTACCTTACATGGGAGTTATATCCTAAGTCACAGAATCATAATTGTCCCTGAATTCCCTTTAAGTTAAACAATGTCTAGAACAACGGGTTTTATGTATACATAAAGTAGGTGTCAGATGTCAAAGGACCGTGTATACCAAAAATCTTTTTAAATACTAGAATCATACTTGATGCGGCCAAATACCCTAATGAGATGAAAACAGGAACTAAAACTGACAAAAGAACACAGATTTGCCTCCCATTCTCATACCATGCCAGGGCACACACACACACATACTTGGGTGAGCTTTTCTCTCTTGGTCTTGTTGCTGGGGGCATATAGTCAAGGTCATATAAGTTAATGGACACATGAACTACACTGTATGCTTCTTCAGGCAATTGTCTTTTAATTAGGTAACTTAAATTCTATCTGAATTGCGGAGCCTAATTAGTAACAGTGGGGATTCTAAATATTATGGGATTTATTTAGAAAAAGGATTAGCACATAAAAATTATTCATGCTTAAGTCCTACAAAAATCAAAAAGCTACAGCAAGTGCCAATAATATCATTTGTTTAACAAGATGAAACACTACTAAAAAAAAAAAAACCTAAATAAAAAAAAACAACTACTGGATATAGTTTTACTAAAGGCTGTATTTGGGATGATCTAACTTAAAAGAGCTGCAATGGGATAAATGAAATTTACTTGGGAGTGTGTGTGCGTGTGTATGAAAAGAGGCTGGGGTCTAAGTGATAGGCCGTCATCTTTTGCAGAGATTGTGAAACCAAGGTGCAATAACAATGTAACTGCTGATCAGATTAAGACACCATGGATAGACACGACCACAGGTGTTTATGTCCCAAAATTCAGCTCACAAGGACAGCCTCTACGATTTGGAGACACTGCAGGCTGCTCTTATATGGGCATTTTATGTAACACAAGCCCTGATAAGTAGCAGCAGGAATTAAATGATGCTTAATGATACTCATAGGTGAGCCAGCTAATTGGTAAAAGCTGAATGTCAGGACTACCAACAAGTAGCCACCTCATGGTGACACTTCTGGTCAGGTCCCCAAAAGCAAACTTTAGTTAGACTCCACAGAATCCATGATAAATCATATTAAACCAGAATTCCACATATTAGGATATCTTGTTTACTCTTGTTGCTTCAAATTTTAAGCACATCCACATCCCCCAATGAGAATGGAAGGTATGGGTCTTGGATATACAGGACTAAAAACTCACACTTTTTAATTTTAGAACATCTGCTGTGAACAGGGATTAATATAGCTCAACATAAAGTTCTAGATAAAGACCTAAAAAATTCCTTCTAATTCAGATTTGTTTTTTCTTGTTGAAATTAGCTTTCACTGAAAATGCAAAACATATGGAATTAAATATGGATGGAATATAATAATTAAGCCAATGCAGAAAGTTTTAATATAATTATATTTAGGTAATGAGACCAATAAACATTCATATTATCAAGAAAAATGTTCAAATACCTTAAGACCTTTGAATTGCTTTGTATTTTCTCCAGTTGATCTATTTCTTTGGATAATCTAGCAATTTCTTCTTCCAGATGTCTTTGTGTAATATCAACTTGTTGGCACAGGCGAGCAAAAGTGGTTGCCATTTCCCTTAAAAGAAAAAATGATGTTTTCAGCAGTCATGAATGTCTTTGAAAATGAATGAAGCTTTAATTTAAAGCTTATATAAAAATATCACAAGTTTAAAATATACGTAAAGTGTAAGGTATCAAAGAACACTGTTAGGAATGGTATAAGGGAGGATATGGCACTAAGGCTTAATACCACTGTAGGCTTAATTTCATCTGGCCTCAAGACAAATGCTCAATAGGCAGTATGAACCTCTACTATATGGTTGTGAATATGAATAAGCTATAAAAAGGCAAAAGATGGGTATATTTCCTCAGAAACACAATAAGACTTACGAGTCCTTTGCCTACAGAAATAAATTACTGAGAACAGGCAAGAAAACTTCATGAGCTTTTGTGACTTGCACAAAAAACACTATTTTTTTAATGTCTATTTTATTTTTGAGACAGACTGCAAGTGGGGAAGAGAGGGAGACACAGGATCTGAAACAGGCTCCAGGCTCTGAGCTGTCAGCACAGAGCCCAATGCGGAGCTCAAACCTGTGAACCACAAGATCATGACCTGAGCTGATCAAGTCAGACGCTTAACCGACTGAGCTACCCAGGCACCTCAACAACAAAACAAAACTTTAAATCATAGCAACATTAACCATGTTCCTACAACCAAATGGCTCAATTTGTGTGCTAATCTGTTAGCTTTGGCAAACATATTTTTGCAACAGGAAAGATGTCTAGTAGGTGTGTACCTCTGGAATATGATTAACTGACTTTTCTTTGCAACTATTCTCCTGTGCATATTCATCTTTCCCATGGCCTTTTTTCTCTCCATTCTCACCCCATTCTACCATAAATCAATATTAGACAAATTAAGCATCTTGCATTATTTCATATTGCATTAATATTTAGCTCATATTAACTGAATAATTATTTGAGGCTGCTTCCATTAGAATGTAAAGTCTTCTAAGAAAGAGGATCAAGTTATCTCTAACTTTTTATTTCCCACAACCCCCTCTAGCAGAATTATTAGCACATGGTAGGCAATTAATGAAGACCAAATGAATGGAAAGCTTAACTTTATTTTTACATATGTGACCTGAGATGATTTCTTTTGGAGGTCTAGGTATCTTTATTAGAGAAAAGATCTTCCTTAATATAAATAAAATGAAAACTACTGTATAAAACAGGAGTTCAATAAATATTTGGTAAATATTCAGTTATCTCAAATCTGTGCCCTGTTTCCATTCTCTACAGCTCTATGTTAGTACGGGCTTTGACCTTGTGTCTGAAAGTTTAATCTCCTTGCAATTCTTGTCTCCTTAATCTAAACTGTTCTATATACCACACCACTGCAGTTATTTGTTCCAGAGCTAAACGTTAATGACATCTCTCCCCAGACTTCTAATTATCTAAGCTCCTGTCCTAGTGTTAGGTTTATATTCAAATGTACCCCTCTGATATACATATCTGTCACATCAAAATTTTCTCATGTTTCTGAACACACTTCCTTTCCCCTTTCTTTGCTTTGGGGTGTTTTCTCTGCCTACATCTTTTTATTCTATTCTGGCTACCCTTCCTTGTAGGAAACCCTTATTGACCCACCAGCTTTCCTGATTTAAGATTCTAAAGCCTCACATTATGAGGCTTACTTACCACTTTTCACTTATTATAATTATGTACATGTTATTTCCTTCACTAAACTACAATCATCTTCAGCTCAGAGAACTTTTTAATTTAGGTCTCAGTAGCATCCAAAAATTGGCTATTTTGCATTGATTTAATTGGAGTTCTATATATTTTTACTAGATCAGTGAAACAAATTTTAAGACACATAAAAGAAATTAGTGGACACCAGTATTATTATAATAAAATTCCCTTGAGTTCTAAAAGAGTTATGCCTTTAGGGGCGCCTGGGTGGCTCTGTCGGTTAAGCGTCCGACTTTGTCTCAGGTCATGATCTCATGGTCCGTGAGTTCGAGCCCCTATCGGGCTCTGTGCTGACAGCTCAGAGCCTGGAGCCTGCTTTGGATTCTGCGTCTCCCTCTCTCTCTGCCCCTCCCCCGCTCCCACTCTGTCTCTCTCAAAAATAAAGATTAAAAAAAAAATCTTTTAAAAATAAAAATAAAAAAATAAAAGGGTTATGCCTTTAAACTTGTAAACCTGGCTGTGACAGTAAAAATAAATTACACTTGTCATTACGCATTTTTGAACCTACTTGGTTGGTATCATTCGATTTTTTCACCTTGGTGGTGATTACAAAGTGTGTTCACATTGTGATAGTTCCTTGAGCAGTACTTTTGCTTGTGCATTTTTTACATGTATGTCATAGTTCAATAATTAAAACAAAAAAAGGAAACAAAGACACATCTTCCAACTTACTGTTGTACTTGATGGCTACAGTTTGCACTCGTGAAGCTGACAATCATCTGCAGTTTTTCAGTTGCATAGTTCACAAACTGCTGTTTAAAGGCTCTCTCCTTAGCACGGGTGGTCCAGGTCAGCCTTTCATAAAGATACAAAGCTCCATACATACTTAATGAAACAGATATGAGTTTCCAGCCTACAGTTTTCCAAATCTGTAAAGATAAATTCATAGGCTACTTTGAGAAAGAAAATCACCATTAGGGGCATTGTATATTAAGGCATTTTAGCAAACGCATCAGCTCCCTAAAGATCTTTGACTCAGATCCATTTTTTTAAACAAATATCAGACAAGAACTTTTATAACCTGCCAGACATTTATTTGGTAAATTGATCTAATGTTATCTCAAAAAGGCATGTGAATTTTTTTTTTTTTTTTTTTTAGGTCACAGATTTTAAAAAACCAAAACAAGTAAACTCATATTGTTAATGATGTGAAAAAATACTTTACATATATGTACTACTACTAATCTTTAATATGTGAAGGCAGATCCCTTTGGTATTCAGAGAAGGCTAGATAAGGAACCTGGATCATTCTTATTACACCAATGTACAAATATCATTTCTTTATGTGCTGTAATGTGAAAATAAGCACTGTTTAAAGGACTAGTTAGTTGGTGGTATTTTTCTCCCTAAAGAAGTATTTGGTAAAAATTTATACGGTGGAAATCATTTTGCAATATCCGCTTTTATGAAATCATTATGTTGTATGCCTAGAACCAATACAATGTTATAGGTCAACTATAGTTAAATTTTAAAATATATAGTTTTAAAAACTTAAGATTAGACCTGTGAAACTCCTCTTTATTCACTAATTTAACCAACAACTTTTCGTGTCATTTTATAGATCCTGGAAATAAAAGTAAATATACCTTTCTTTTCATGATCTAACAAAAAGCTCTGCACAAATTCCAATTTTAATTATACTAAAAAGGACTTCTTACCACCCCTCCAACAACGATGATGCCCATAGAAGTTCTAGATGTGAGAGAAGCTAATCCCGTTATTAAGGTAACCATGAGTTCTTCCTGTGATGCATTGTCTGGCGTTGTTGGATTAGTAGGAGCAGTGGGAGTAGAAGCTAAAGATCTGGGGAGCTGGTAAGGTTGGGGAAAAAGGATTATTATAATTAAACCACTACAAATGGTACAGTTACATTTATAAAGTTCTACTGTATTTCTTTTATAATTACAGTAGTAAATCTATAAAAAGAATGACTCCAATGAGTTCCCAATAAATACACTAAGAAAATAAAAATGGCCTGAAAATTATTTTCTGTGACCAATATTGAGCCAATGATATCACGACAAATAATGAATTTTCACACTATATTTCACACTATAGTAGGCCCTCAACCCTCAAGAGGAATTAAAACCATATTTTAAAATTCTCACACCAAAAACACATCCTTAAAAAACATTGGACTTAAAAATTAAAATCTTCTACACTTCAAAATACACCATAAGAAAATGGCTTAAAAGCCAAGTCACAGACTAAAAAAACTTATTTGGATATCATCTGACAAATGACTTGTATCTAGAGAATATATACAGAACTCCTGCAAGTTAATAAGAAGCCAAATAACCCAATTTAAAAATGGGCAAATGATCTGAATAGACATTTCACAAAATAAGATATACAAATGGCTAATATAAGCACATGAAAAGATGTTCAAACTCTTTAGTCATTAGGGAAATACAAATCAATGGTACATGAGATACCATTTCACACCCACTGAATAAAAAAGACGGACAATAACAAGTCTTGATGAGAATGTTGAGAAATAGCTGGTAACAGAAAATAGCGTAGCTGATTTGGAAAACAGTTTGGCAGTTCCTCAGAAAGTTAAACATGGAGTTACCGATTGGCCCAGCAATTTCATTCCTAGGTATATACTCAAGAGAAATGAAAACAGATGCCCACATAAAAACAGTACATGAGGGGCACGTGGATGGCTCAGTCGGTTAAGCATCCAACTTCAGCTCAGGTCATGATCTCACAGTTCATGGGTTCGAGCCCCACATCGGGCTCTGTGCTGACAGCTCAGATCCTGTGTCTCCCTCCCTCTTTGCCTCTCTCCCACTCATAATCTCTCAAAAATAAATAAATGCTAAAAAAAAAAAAAATAGTACATGAGTGTTCAGAGCATCATTATTCACAGTAGCTAAAAAGTACAAACAACTCAAGTGTCCATCAACTGATGGATGAATAAAATGTGTGGTATCTATAATGGAATATTATTCAGCCATTAAAAATGGAATATTTATATATGCTACAACATTCATGTACCATGATGATGAATCTTGAAAATACTATGCTAAGTGAAAGATGCCAGTCACAAAATGCCACATTTTTAATGACTCCATTTATAGGAAATGTCCAGAAAGGGCAAAATATGATAGTTACAGAAAGCTAACTAGCAATAGGGCTGAAGGTAGGAATGATTGATGGACTACAAATGGGCACAACGGTACCATTTGAAGGTGACAGGTTCTACGACTACATTGTGGTGACGGTTTTACAACTCCATAAATTTTCTGAAAAATTATCAAATTGATAGATTCAAAACTTTTTAAAAAAATGTTTGTATTAATCTAATTTATTTGAAGTCAAAACTTCAATTTTATTTGAAAACAAAAACTTCTGAGAAAATAAAAACCCATTTCAAAAACAAATGTGGAACAACCTACAACAGTACTGGATGAAAATGCTGGGATTACCTCTCCCTTTGCATAGTCTGCCTAATTCAGAAATGGCTCTATTTGACAGACATTAAATCATAAATATGCAAATTAGACACAGGAAGTTCTATTAGGGAAAATCACATAAGCAAAATAAAAAGGAGAATCTCAACTCATAGAATCAAAGATACATAACTGTGTAGTAGAGCAATAATCAAATAAAAAGCTTACTCAAAAAAAAAGAAAAAAAAGGATACCTGGAAGATGGGCTCTGATAATCCTAGCAGCACCCTCTGAGCATTCGTCGGGCCCAGGAAACGATGGACAAGGGAAGACCAGCCCAGGGAAAAACGAAATACAATATCCTCTTGAAAATCTGAACATAACTTATGGCAATTTAGGTCATAGCTGAGATCAAATTTCTTGCAAGGAATCAGTGTATGTAGTTTATTTTGTATACCAGCTGGAAGTAATGGCTTCAAATTTTCTAGACAAAACAAAATTATATTTAAGAAATGACAGTAAATAATGTTTTATGTTGTATAAAAAACCTAAAGGAAAATAAACCCTTTATCAATGAAATAAAAAAATACGCATAAACTTGTAGATATAAATATTACCAATAATTTCTTGCTGGGATTGAAGCATTGAAGCATTGACTTCGTTTGTGCACCGATCGGCTAAATTTCTTCCCATGCCATCTTCTATGTGCTTATTTAACTCCTGTTAACATGATAAATGTGCCCATTACTTTTTCTCTAGAACATACATAGATTTTACAAAAACTTTAAAAATGTAGTAAATGCTAAATCTTATTCTTAGAGGATAACTTTTCTGCGTGTTCTGTATACATAGTAGTGTAATTATCACAAGAGTACACAGGAGGTGTAACACTTTAATCATAAGCTGGTTGCCATGAAGATGCTATACCACTAAATATAAATGTACAATAAGGTGAGGAAACTGTATCTAAATAACTTTAAATACAATTTAACTTACATTTTTATATACTTTCAATACACTTGGAGTAGGATGAAACTCTGAACAAAATTCATCAACCAACACAGACAGTCGGCAAATTTCATCTGTCATTGCACATGACACCTGAAAATACGAAGTTAAAAAAATTAAACAAGATTACCAATTACTCCAAAAACTAAATTGAATACCCCACCCACTGAGCCAGCCAGGTGCCCCCCTTCCCAGAAATTTTAATCATAAATTCACCAACCCACCTTGTTTGCCACCTCCTCTGTAACCTCCCTGATTTTTTTCTTAACATCCAGTGTTAAAAGGTTCATCTGGTTTCGGATAAAGTCCAGTCTATCAATTTGATCTTCCCTCTCTTCCATTGAATAAACCCTATTATAGTATGAAAAGTAATTAATTCTTAGGATATATTAAAGTCCCAAAGCAGTTAAGTGAGGGTACTCACTTATGCACTGAACAATCTGTTAGCATAACAAGAAAAATAATCTTGTATTTTCAACATCTAAAAGGATTCAAATAATATTTCATCTTAAAATATTTATAGAAGACTGGATATAAACTACTTTGTCTCTCTGCCCATGAAGTATCTGAATCCCACAAAGAATCCACCCCCCCCCCACTAAGAATTAGGAAGGATTCTCCAAACACAGATATGAACAGTCAAAATAAAACAAAACTCAGTATTGACTTCATTTAATAAACAAGGGTTAGCAAATGACATCCTGAAAGCCAAATCCAGCCAGCTGCTAGTTTTTGTTAAGGTTTTCTTAGGATATAGCTATGACCATTCATACATGGCTACCTTTGCTCTAAAACTGAAAAACTGAGTAGCTGCAAAAGAAAGAGATGACCCACAAAGCTTAAAATATCTACTATCTGGCTTTTATAGAGATTCGTCAACTACCGGATGGTATAGGAAAACAAAGACCTGAGACACTTTTAAATTATCTTTAGCTAAGAGTTCCCAAGACATGATGATACAAAACATCCTCAAATCACATCTTCTTTGTGGCATGTTTAGTTCAATGTCCTGAATTTTTAAAATTAAGAATATTAAGGTCAATTGGTGGACCAAATACTCACTTTGGCTACGTAATAAAGCAATTGAGCTGAAAGGGGTGTAAATGGGCAACACAATCCCATACAGAAACACTGGGCAGGGCCTGAGATCAGCCTGAGATCGGTCTTGTGTTTTATGTGCTGGAAAATCTCTAATTCTGTACATAATGCATTCCACTAAAAGTGTCAACATTAGGCAATAGATTTAGGTATAAGTGTTTGTTTTCCCAGTAAGATCAAATGCTTTTAAAATTCCCAATTTAATGTCATCTTTAACTTAATCTTTGATGCTTTATAACTTTCCTTTCTTTGGCTGAAACCCACTGATGGTATAATTAAGGCTGAACACTGTTAACTATCATCATATCTAATAACATCATCTTTGTTGCAAGTGTACCAACTTTGTGAGAACTACCCTTTTCTTCAATAATGTTGGCAATTTCATGCATTCATTTTTGTCTTTATAAGATAATAAATGGAATAACAGCACAGTACAATACGACATATAGGGTAGTGCTTACCAAACTGACTTTCTGGCCGGCAGGTAATATCACCTTGTTTGTTTACCAGTTAATGAAAAAAACCACAACTGGCATCAAAGAGGCATTTCAAGGTATCAGTGTATGAATATATGAAAAATTGGTCATAGGTTGAATGTTAACAAAAAAGAGGGTCACCTCTTTTTTGGACTTCTTCAAAAAATTCCTCTTGAAGAAATGGTTCTTCCACTGCTTTAAACATATTTTAAACTATGAAATATGTTACGATTTTACTCATGAGAATACTGAGATCCAAGGAATGTAAATGATGTATGCGAGGTTGTAGAATAAATATTTATAATTTCAAATATTCATTTTAAAACATGCAAGTAAATTGTTGACTTTAGTATGAAAGTACTTAAAATATAACAATTTAAAACCTTAGTCTAAGGAATTCATATTGATACAAAATGGCTTTTATTTTGCAATAAAGTGAATTCATACCTTTTCTCTGCTGCTGCCACGTTTATTGAATCCATTATGATTTTCACAGTATCTAGTATCTGTTTAGCTCTGATAGTGTGCTGTTCAAACTTTGTTCTCACTGCTGACTGCGAGATACACTCCTGCGAGGGGCCCAAGCCATAACACATTACTGTAATTCCATCCCAATATTTTCAGGAATTTAAACACAAAAACTTGCTGTATGTAACATTAACCAAAACATAAATAAAGGCAGAAAGTAAATGCATGATAAACACAAAGTTAAAATAACAAAGGTTAAAAAAACTACAAGCAATCAAAAGTAAAAAGGGCATTAACAGCAAGTTCGTATGTGTAATTTTACACAGTAATGTGCAATGGTTTTTTTGACTATTTTTAAAAATAAATAAATAAGCAGGGTATTGTTTTCAATGTTTAAAGCTTCTCTGTTAAAATTACTAATTTTATCTGATTACCTTTAATCTACTTCTATTCTATCTTGATTTTTCTCATGCTTACAACAGATAACCTAATAAAGTTCTTAACTGAGTTATGAATTAGAATTCTACATTTTAAGAAAGGAGTTGAATGACATGTTTCACATAAGGTTATTTATTATAAAGGAATTCTACCAATTAAAACTTGAACAACTTGAAGGATATTCTTTAGCAACAAACAACCTAAATAATATTTTAAATTATTAAAAAAAAAAAAAAGAACGGGGCGCCTGGGCGGCTCAGTGGTTACATGTCTGACTTCGGCTCAGGTCATGATCTCACGGTTTGAGAGTTTGAACCCTGTGTCAGGGTCTGTGCTGACAGCTCAGAGCCTGGAGCCTGCTTCAGGTTCTGTGTCTCCCTCTCACTCTCTCTCTCTCTCAAAAATAAATAATAAGCATTTAAAAAATTTTAAAAGAAAAAGAAAAATATCTACAGCTATTTCAGAGACAATCCCTGTTAATGCCCTTGGTCTACAGTTTGTGTACACAGGTCCCAATGATGCCCTATCTCATTTGTTTCACCTTCAAGCTAATTGTAGCTAATAAATCATTTACTGTACAAATCTGTTTCATGACCAGTGTTTTTTTTAAAACAGAATACGTTAGAATGCATCACATATAGTAATGGATACATTTATACTGTAAAATTTGTTCAATTTTGTTTCAATTTCAATGTGCATGCTACTTGTTATTTAAAATATTTACTGTGATTCATCATTAAATGTTAGCAAAATTATCATATTAAAATTGTCCTTTCATTTTTACCTCATAGAAAGTCAAATTCTGTACTGAAATAACATTTAAAAACAACTACAAGAGTTTACAGAGAAAGGCTATCTGGTCTTTGAACCATCAAGAAATGCTTGTCTGGGTCACAGCAGCAATAACTGCCATAGATGTTTTGTAGGCAGCCGCGTTTATTTTCTGTGAGGAATTTTTCAAAATCTGGTATATATCTCCATAATTTCCATGAATTCATCTTCTTGAACCTCTTTTTATATGTAACCAGTAGTAAAACTGTAGTAATTACTATCCTCTGTCAAAATAGCTTTCAAACTTTAAAAAGGTATTCACTTAATACTCTAGTATTTGTCATCTTGGAATCATTAGTATGTTATACATTCACTCAATATATTATTTATAACCTATGGTTAGCCTTCACATCTCTGAAGTGATTATCTGTTTCACTAAGACAGAGAACACTCTTAAAATTTCTTTTGCCAGTTTAGGTGTCCTCTTCAGTACTTTGAGATATGAAAAATAAAAGAGATTTACTTCTTTAGCCAAAGGATACATGAGGGTAATTCATTTAGTTAACTGTTTATAAAGCCTTAACTCAAAGCCCATTACTTTCCTTCACCGCATAGCCTAAGTTTTGTTCAGGGTTAAGCTTATTTACACATCACTCAACATCACTAATCCTGAATAGATTAGTTGAAGGAAGTTGGGGGGGGGGGGATTTCCCCCTCCCCCCGCCCCTGCACCTTCTGTATGTACCTACAGAAAACCCACCAATAACTACACAATATTAAGTGTTTAAAAGTATAAACTGCTTATTTCTAACTGAATCAAAGCTTTTTCTTTAAATAACTGTATCTCATAAATTGACAAATTAACTGCAACAAAAAATTTAATAAAAGCATAAAAATATTTTTAAAAGAAAAAAAGGTTAAAAGAAATTCTATGTTCCTCGATGAAGCAGATCTAGATATCAGCAATGAAGACTCAAAATTTGTAGATAACAGCACAGTATTAGAGCTAGACCAGAAAGAAAATATTTCCAAAAGTTATTAGGCAATATAAAAGTCATTCCTTGATTTAAAAACATATAATCATGAATAAATATAAAGAAAAAAGCAGGAAATCTTCTTCCAATTAAGAAGTATCCTACACTGATGCTCCCCCTGATCAGAAAAATACCAAGTCAACCTGCAAAAGAAATATTCTATTCTGAAGTGTGGGAAATGCTAATTTAAATACAGGGTTTTTCAGTGTATTATTTCTCAGAACTCTTGCTACATTAATATGCTTATGAATCCCCATAGGGAACATATACAGTAAGCAGCAGTTTCCAGACTTACTTTATCAGGAACACTAATTTTCCAAGGAGAAGGTTAAAATACTACACCAAACCAATTTAAATTCTATCTTGTCAGAGTATCCTGTAGATTATCTTAAAACTTATTAAAGATCTGGAACCAAAACAATAATCCTAATATCAGTTAAGATAGTTTTCTAACTTTCTAATAACATCTTAAGAAGCCAGCTGGTAGTCAATTATAATTACACGTTTGTAAATATTAACATTTATGTGTCATTAGGACATACAAATTTGTCAAATCCCTGTAACAGACTGCAAATGCTCATAATAATATGCTATTCATCACTCCCAACTTATTATTTTGAAATACTTTTAACTAAGAGGACTACACAAGAAAAACACTAATAACACACTATGCCTTTCAAGTAAACATTCCAAGTGTTAACAATCAGCCCCATTTGTTTACCTTTCCCCTCTCTCCATATAGATATATGTCTATACATAGAAATACACATGTATTTTTATACATATTGTTTCTACTCAACAATTTGACCGTTCTTTGCAGACATCACAGCTTTACTACTAAATATATTAACATATGTCCCAAAGAATTGGGTCATTTTCCTATACAACAACAAAATAATTACTGTGTTCAGAACATTATCATTGGGTCAATACTATCAACCTAGCACACGGTCAATTTTCAAATCTTACCAGTTGTCCCAGAAATGTCCTTTATAATAAATTCACTGACATTTTAGAAAAGAGTTATTTTATACATACCTCTTTTCTATCTTATAACCAAACTACTAAGAATGGCCAAATATTTGAACAAAGAAATTCAGATGTCTAAATCATCTTTAGAATATACACTTGCTCAAATACAGGTTTAAAACAATAAGAAAACATACTGACAGAATTAACATTGATTTCCTTGATTGATTTTAAGTGGTTTAATTTTCAGGCTTTATTTTACTTGATACTCTAAATAAATGTTCCTAAGGTTTTTTGATCCTTTGGAAACAAGGGAATCTCAAAAAGTCTGTGGCAAGAATCAGATTGCTAAAAATGATTAACTTGGTACAATTTTTCTTTCCACAAAAATAATTTTCTAAAGACTTCCAAAAAAAAAAGTGAATTCAAAAACAAAGAGAAAATGTGTATAAAAGCCATATTCTGTGACCAAAATGCATAGAAACTAAGATATCACCATAAATTAGATGAAAAGAATCAAAACATCTGATTCTTAACATCTCCTGTAATGAATAGGAAATACCAACAAGTATAACTAAAAAAAAATCACTAAACAATGAAAACTGGATACTGAAATCCATGGAATACACCCAATGTTACATCACAAATTCACAACCCTAAATTCTTTCCTAAAGAACAAAAAGCAAAAAACAATTCCACTTAAAAAAAAAGAAAAGTATAAAAAAAGCAGAAGGAAACTATGGTTAAAGATTAATATAGAACTTAAATAAAAACCAAAAAATGCTGTTTATGAATGGAAAAATTAACCAAGGGTTGGGGCTAGGTTGTTGGAGGATAAAACAGAGCAGTTAAATCACTGACAAATCTGTTAAAGTTAGAATATATACTCATTGGGGCGCCTGGGTGGCTCAGTCTATTAAATGTCTGACTTCTGCTCAGGTCGCGATGTCATAGTTCGTGGGTTCGAGCCCATGGCGGCTCTGCGCTGACAGCTCAGAGCCTGGAAACTGCTTTGCATTCTGTCTCTCTCTCTCTGCCCCTCCCCTGCTTATGCTCTCTCTCAAAAATAAACAAATAAATAAATATTTGAAAAAATATATATACATGTGTATGTATCAAAGAATATAAAAGTTGTAAAAATGAACAATTTTATCCTACGAAGTTATAAATTCTCAGAAATACACCAATTTATAGAAGTCATAAATTACCAGAATTGATTTAAGAAGTAACAAATGTTAGCTCTGGGAAAAAAGCTGAAAAGAATTGTCAATGTAATCATCAAAAAATGCTTTGGCCACCAAAACAATTTTTTGTACATCTGATTATTTCTTTAGGTAAGTTCAAATAATTTCTAGCTGATTCTCATATTAAATCTATCATACTTTTAACTTAACAAAAATTTCAAAGTCTAAAGTCTGATGTTCTCTACTTTATGTAAAAGCTTGTGCATAGTTTTTCATACATAATTTTTATATTCCCAGTGAACCATTATAACAAACTGCCAAGTTTCTTCTAAAAACATTAAAAAGAAAAATTCCTAGGTCTGTCTGGTTATTCCAATCCCTTGAGGAGCTTTGAATATTTACGGATTCCTAGGTCCATCCTAGCCCCACTGGATCGGTCTCTGGGATAATTCAGTAGTCTGCAGTTCTCTAAGGCACCTAATGTGATTCTCATGATCAGCCAAGGTTTAGGAACTAGTGCTCTACAGCACAGCTTTTATTCTTCTCATTTCCACCTCTTCAAGGAGATATTCTGTCTGGATAGCAGGAATCAATATGAAAAACATTACAAATGCATAACAGAACAGTATGATTTGAAAGGAGAAATAAATGACATACACACAGAAGAAAGAAAAGGTCAGTAAGACAAAAGAGATAGAACAATAGATTCTCTTCCCAATATTTTCCCCATGGATGAAATAACTGATCTAAAGAGTAAGGAGAGCACTGAATCTCTTGTGAAAGCGAAAGGGAAAGAATATAAACAATGGTCTGAGACTTCATGTAATCTATAGCTTAGCTTGGGAGGACATATGCTGATAACCCAGGGGCCTCTGATAACTACTAGTGGGCTTTCCTTCTTAAATATTTTGTCTTCATCTACTTAATAGTCTGTCTCCAACTCACCAAATTAAAGATGGGGGATAGTGAGCAAATAAATGTTTAGTTAAAAAAATTCTGCCGAACACGTTCAACATTCATATCCTTACTATTAAAGCTGTTATTACTTATAAGGAAGAATAACTGCAGATGCAAGTTTTTTCAGTTCTGAAGTCTTTGTGTTCATTCATGGGTGAGAAGGGGATATGCAATCTAAGCAGAGCTGGATCAAATAGGGCTAAATAAAAGTTTAGAAGATTAACACCTAAATAAGAGTTTAGAAGATAAACATCTAAAGAACTTTTCAGTCAAATGTAGGATGAGTTTTAATGTCTTTGAATAAAACACCAGAATATTAAGACAGTATCCTTCCTCCCCAATGCTGCAAACACATTAGTTATGTGCCCCAGGTGTTCCTACCAGATTCCTAAGGTACAAGACCTGTATCTTAATATGACATTAACTACATTCTCTGTCTATAAACTGTATGGTACAGAAGAAAAAAGATGGTCTTCACTTTGCTCTATTATCCACCCCAACAGCAATTACATTTATTTAATCTTGCCTCAAATTATTGAATAAAGAGAATTTCACTCATTGCACAACACATACAATATTAGAAAATAGTTTCTCATTTAAATACAAATATATAAGAAAAATAAGAAACTACAATCTTTAGTTTTAAATTCTTACAGATCATCCATTTTGCAGGGACCTCCTTTCTTCAAACTTGTTTCACTTGCTGTGGCAGAAACTATACTAAATAACAGCAAAGGTTATTTGACAAAGATAAACACTAAAAACAGAAGATTATGATCATTCTCCAACCAATGCTAGGGTTTTGTATTAGTCAATACATTTGCAAAATTCCTACCTCAAAAATTTGTTCAAAATTCTGAAACTCCTGTAATCTTGCCTGGAATCCTTCAGCAAGTGCCCCACCTATAATATTTATGTAAAGAGTTTAAAACCTAGTATACAGCAACATTAAGATTTCTAGCATGCTGTTTCAATAACTATACTTGTATTTCGAAAGACAATCCATAATAATACATACCACCTTCTGGCATCCCCTGTGCTTTGTGCTTTCTAGCAGTAAGAACTTCCTTTGCAGAAACAAAGAAGATACGATTCTGTGCCTCCAAAGGATCCACAACTTTAAGCTCCTCCACCAAGAAATGCAGGCATCTTTCCATGTGTTGTCTACGTACCTAGAGAAAACAAGGCACTAAAATAATTCGAGTAATTAAACGACAATATAGCTGACAGCTACAGGCCTATAATACTAAACTCCATTCATAGTGATATTATAGTAATAGTTTCCATATACTTAACAAATCCAAAAATTCTAATAAATGAAGTTTTAAACTTGCTGACAGACTTTTTCTCTTAAAGATCCTTCCTTGACCATTTAAAATTCTGATGGACCACCAAATATGCAGCCATTACAAAACATATTATAGACAAATATTAACACTTACTGCCATAGGAAAGAGTTCTTAATTTTGTATTAATGATGTATATGACTATACTACAAAAAATGATACGTGTATACATATGTATACATATGTGAAAATTAATAGGTGGCATGCAGGCACAGGTGGCATTTTATTTCTTCCTTATGCTTATTTTCCAAATGTTCTACAATGAAGCTATTAAAGTTTGATATCAGAATATAAGTACAATTAACTTGCTACAATGAAAACATTTTTATTGTGAAATCAGAACACAAACGGTCTCTTTTTCTTAAAAAAATGAGAAATTTGGGGAGAATGCATCAGATACAGATTAGAGCTGCAATGTTAGGATTAAGATTAGCACTTGGGTAATTAAAATTAGGACTAAGAGGGGCATCTGGCTGGCTCAGTCAGTAGAGCATGAAACACTTGCTCTCAGAGTCATGAATTCAAGCCCCATGGAGGCATAGAGATTACTTAAATAAATAAAACTTTAAAAAATTAAAAATAAAAAAAATAGGACTAAGGGTTAGAAACTAATTAGGGTTTAGTACTAGCCTTTAGCATTGTGGCTATGATAAGAAATCTCTATCTTAAGACTTAATAAAAACTAAGCTAAGGGGCACCTGTGTGGCTCAGTTGGTTTAGTGTCCAACCTCAGCTGAGGTCATGATAGCATAGTTGGTGAGTTCGAGTCCCATGTTGGGCTCTGTGCTGACAGCTCAGAGCTTGGAGCCTGCTTCAGATTCTGTGTCTCCCTCTCTCTGCCCCTCCCTTGCTCACACTCCGTGTGTGTCTCTCTCAAAAATAAATAAACATTAAAAAAAAAAAAATAAGCTAAATAGGAATGGAAAAGAACCCGTGGATATTTCCTAATTCTCTGATTAAATGAAACCCCAATTTGAAAAGAGTATAATCATACAACAGTTAATAAAAGTAGGATATATGGGGCTCCTGGATGGCTCAGTCGGTTAAGCACCCGACTTTGGGCTCACAGCATGATCTCACGGTTCATGAGTTTGAGCCCCGCATCAGGCTCTGTGCTGACAGTGTAGAGCCTGCTTCAGATTCTGTGTCTCCCCTCTCTCTCTATACCTCCCCTCACCACTCAGCATCCACCCCCCCACACACGCACTCTCTAAAAATTAAACAAACATGAAACAAAAATAAATAAGGATATAAAGCTTCATATTAAACAAAATTCCAGTTCTGGGGGTGGGGGAAAAGAATGAAAGCAAATAATCTAACACATGAACAATGATGGGACAGTGTAAATTTTAATTTTTTATGCATTTTCTATTTTTATAAATAAACATAAACTATGATTAAAATCAGAAAAAGAAATATCAAGTAAATTAAATATTTTTTATAGATCACAGACCAAATACCAGATACACTATTGTTTTTAAAAAGAAGTTTCTAGGGGCGCCCGGGTGGCTCAGTGGGTTGAGCGTCTGACTTCAGCTCAGGTCATGATCTCACAGCTCGTGGGTTTGAGCCCCGCATTGGGCTCTGTGCTGACAGCTCAGAGCCTGGAGCCCGCTTCAGATTCTGTGGCTCCTCCGTCCCTCCCCACTCATGTTTTTTTTCTCTCTCTCTCTCTAAAATAAACATTAAATTTTTTTTTTAAAAAAGAAAAAAAGCAGTTTCTAAAATCACCACCATGACTAAAATTTAAAACAAAAACAAAAATACCAAGTGTTGGCAAGAATATAAATCACCTGGAACTCTCAAACTGCTTGGGAGTATAAGCTGGTACAAGCACTTTACAAAACTCGGGCTGTGTTTACTGAAACAGCATATTTACATGCAATCCACCGATTCTATTCCTAGATATATACTCACAGATTACTGATCTCTGCAGTAATGACATTTTGAATCAGATAAATCTTTGGTTGGGAGGGGCTGATCTGTGTTACGGGACTTTTAACAGCACCCCTAGCCTCCAGTAGGAGATGCCAGTAGCACCGTCCCTGAGCTGTGACAACCAAAAATGTCTTCAGGGGAGCCTGGGTGGCTCAGTCGGTTAAGCATCCAACTTCAGCTCAGGTCATGACCTCATGGCATGTAAGTCTGAGTCCCATGTCAGACTCTGTGCCTGTGACAGCTCAGAGCCTGGAACCTGCTTCAGATTCAGTATCTCCCTCTCTCTGCCTCTCCTCTGCTTGTGCTCTCTCTCTCCTTCAAAAATAAACAAACATTAAAAAAAAAAAAAAGTCTTGGGGCGCCTGGGTGGCGCAGTCGGTTAAGCGTTCGACTTCAGCCAGGTCACGATCTCGCGGTCCGTGAGTTCGAGCCCCGCGTCAGGCTCTGGGCTGATGGCTCGGAGCCTGGAGCCTGTTTCCGATTCTGTGTCTCCCTCTCTCTCTGCCCCTCCCCCGTTCATGCTCTGTCTCAAAAATAAATAAAAA